>NC_053495.1:184041438-184218938 GCF_905171775.1 Rana temporaria | reverse complement strand
ACATTCTAATCTGTCCCTGCCTTCAAGGAGCTTACAATCGAAGGTCCCTAACTCACATGTGTGCATACATTTAGGTCCAATTTAGGTTACCTTCACACAGTATATATCGGAAATATGCGCAAACGCACACAGTTTCCCGACATGCTCAGAAAACGTGCTGCCCTTTAGCAAAAGCATGGTGCCATTCTTAAGGCTCTGTTCACATCATGAGAAACATGCAAAAGAAGTCCCTGACCCTTTCGCAAAATCGTTCTGCACCGAACAGCGTAGTTCATAGATGGCAGATTTGTGGTGGTGCCATTAAGAATTATGCCGCGTACACACGATCGGACGTTCCGACAAAAAAAACGTGGATTTTTTTTTTCCAACGGATATTGGCTCAAACTTGTGTTGCATACACACGGTCACACAAATGTTGTCGGAAATTCCGAACGTCAAGAACAGGGTGACGTACAACACGTACGACGAGCCGAGAAAAATTAAGTTCAATAGCCAGTGTAAATGGGTTTCATGTATACTTGACGGTAAACTCGAGCCGACGAATCAGTTGTTCCAACTACATTTTATGAATTTTCCACATGTAAATTTTCATGTGAGAATGTTCAATTCACACAAATATTGCTTAGGCGTGAAATACTTTTTTCCTCACATAAATTGTATATTTAACTATTGCAGGCCTGTTTATGTGTATGATGTCTTCACCTAGAATGTCTTGGTTTCCTGTTCTCCTTTATGGACACCTCATCAGTACTCGCAATCCTCATCGGTACATCAGATGACCTTTTATTATCTTTGTGAATCACCTCATGGGAACTACAGGAAGTCCCTAAGTTACGAACATCCGACTTGCAAATGGGAGGCTTTGTGACAAATCCGCCGTTCTGCGCATGCGCAGCCACTTTTCGACGGCGGGCACATTCAACGGAACATAGGAAAACAACGTACCATTCACATTCTTCCCCAGTGCATGCAGTCCAACATGTAGACAAGCTGATTTACCTTGAGTTTGAGTTCACTGTGCTAAAAAAAAAATTGGGCATGCTCTGCTTTTTTTTTTTGCCTGAATTTGACTTGGTATTCCAGTCCTCGTACAGCAGAACTCCGAGCAGGATAAGCAGCACAAGGAGCCAATCAGTTTGTGTTTGCAATAAGCATGCTGATAGGAAGAGGAACCAGAGTGACAGTGGGATGAGCTCCCCACTGGGCTGCTTCTCCTTTCACTGTCCAGTCACAGGCTGGGGTCAGGTCCAGAACAAATTATGCTGGCTGTCATTCATCCTGATAGACTGAGGACATCTAGTGGCATAAAATAAGTATTGCTGCGGACAACTCCCGATTGAAGGTGAGTATTTTGTTATTTTTTATTTAATAGACTTTTATTTTTTATTTTTGACTGGAGCTATGCTTTTCAGGCTTGCTGGTCACTGGAGATAAAACTGTTGGCAGAATATTTAAAGAACTAGCTAAGCACATTGGTTGATCTGTTGTGTACAAAGGCAAATATTTTCCTGTGCCGTTTTCAGTGATCTGTTAGGGTTCGGATTTGTCTCTGCATTTGTAAACCATTGTTTGGGGGTGGAGGCGTCCCAGGTTCGTGTCTGGCCATGTGTCGCTTTTTTTGCTCCGGCTCGCGTTTTTTCCATTTGTGCTTAGTGTGAAGGTTCTGTTGTGTTTGGCATGCTGAGAATTGCACAACGTCAGATGTTTGAAAAGTCCTTTTGTGTTGTATTTTCGGCAGAGGTCACTGACCAGTTCACTGACAGATGGGGTCGGTGTGAAAAGTGTCAAAGCAAATATTTTTTTTTGTTCCTTTGAGCAAGTGTTTAAAACCGGACGGCTTATACCCTGTGTAAACACATCGCTGAGGTAAGCAGGACACAGGTGAAGGGATTTTGATTCAGACAAAAAAAAATGCTTTCCGAAAAAAATAAAATATTGCAAAAATATTGCGTAGCGTAACACTCTTAAAGCCTATCTGCAGGGAGAGCAGAAATTAACTCTTGCAGTGGGTAAACTCTGAGTTAAAATATACTTTACATTTAAGGGGCCACAAAAGCAACTTTACCCACAGATCCTCCACACCCCTGGCAGCTGGCACCCTCCTCTACTCCCCTACACTCCGGAAGCGGGCTCTCCCTCCCTCAGTCCCCGATGGTCTCGACGTCCGTGGGCATCCAGCCGCCGGATCTTGGACGAGAAGAGGCTGCAGAGAACCATTGTGTGGTCTGGAGGGAGCCTGTAGAAGTGGAGGATTGGGTGGGCAAAACTGTTTTAATGGTATTCTAGACCTAAGCGAGGATTCAAAACTACACTTGTCAAAGTAGTGGTCAAGCCATGGTTTTATGGTACAGAATGGTAAAGACCAATCGAAATCTGCCAATCTGAACATAGGAAGCCCTCACACATGGGAGAGAAAAAGAAGAGGGCCCAGATGAGGCTGTGGCTAATTCTTGGTCGTGTATGGCCAAAATTGACTTGTTAAGTAATGGTCAAGCCATGTTTTATTATGGTGCCAAATGGTAAAGACCAAACAGAAGTTGCCAATCTGAACATTGGAACCTCTCGCACTTGGTAGGGAAAAACGAGAGGGCCCCCCATGCTTCTTGGTGGTATACGGCCAACATTGACCGGATGTTGAAGTAATGGTCAAGCCATGTTATTATGGTGCCAAATGGTAAAGACTGATTGATAGCCACCAGTCTGAACATTGTAACCCCTCGCACATAAGTGGGGAGGGGGAAATCAATTCAAGAGCACCCCATTAAAGCTTTTATGAACTAAGGTCAGTCGATTAGCATCTAATTTTATCCTAATGTTCTTGCCCCAATGCCCTTAAGAAAATGATCAGTATGTTCACACTGCGGAGGTCTTTTCCTCCATCACGGTAGATCCACAAGCTTTTTACCTTGCGAAAAAAAATTCTTGTCTCCATTGTGAAAACAAGTGTAACAGGATAACCGATGAACAAGATTGAGAAGTTTAATTGAATAAATGATTTTGTTTTGTAGCTGCGCCGGCATCATTCACGTTCTGAGCTTTCCTGCCCCATCAGTCAGAGATGAATGCTGCAAATGGATTAATATGATCTAGTAGAAAAAAGTTTGTGTTTTTTAATTGTTTTCAAAACTAATACTGATCATGGCAGATAACACGGTGATAATGAGGCATTGTTTGTCTTCAAGAAGAACGTACAGTGGATATCGGAACAGCTTTTTTGTTGAGTTATGCTTCCTTTGAAAAATCATTAAACTGTATATAAACCCAATCACTAAAATCTCCTATAAGCTTTAATAGTAATGTAATTTCCAAAGTAATCTTCAATCTTTTTACATCTGTAGCTTTCATTAAAAGAAGATCTTTAGAACCCGAAACATTGCAAGTAGATGGAACTTTTAAGGTGCAATTGAGGTCACAGGAAAAATAAAAAATAAAATATCTATCTATCGAGATAGATGGAGATTTGTATATATCTGGAGATAGAGATAGATGTGTATATGTGTATATGTGTATATGTGTGTATATATATATATATATATATATATATATATATATATATATATATATATATATATATATAATCTGTGTGTGTGTTTAGAGCTGCACGATTAATCGACGGGAATCATTATCGCTATTTTTTTCCCCGTTGCAATCTTGACAAAGTGTTTCCAGATCTTTATTATGCAGAGAATTTTCTCTCTGTTCTCAGCCATCAAACGTCAAAGTCTGGGCAGTCTGCCAAGTTTTAAAACATTCTATCAGTGGAATGTTAAGTCTAAACATTGTATCAATTTGTCTTTTACATCGAAGGAATATACTTCTGTATGTAAATTAGGAACATTTAAAAACTAAACCTTTTTCTGACAGTTGTTTTCAAGTTAAAATACATTTTTTTTTTTGCTTGAAAATTACTTAGAACCCCCAAACATTATAATTATGTATATCTGTATATATGTATATACACATACACATTTTACACCGCGAGAATCGTGATCTTTACTCTAAGCAAAAAAAAAAGCTTGTGTGTGTGTATGTATGTGTATATATATATATATATATATATATATATATATATATATATATATATATATATATATATATATATATATATATATATATATATATATATATAATACACACACAAGCTTTTTTTTTGCTTAGAGTAAAGATCACGATTCTCGCGGTGTAAAATGTATATGTGTGTATATATAATTATATATACATGCACACATATACATACACACACACACACACACACACACACACACACACACACTATATATATATATATATATATATATATATATATATATATATATATATATATATATATATATATATATATATATATATATATATATGTATGTATGTATGTATATGTGTATTCTATAAAAATTTATATACATTTTAATTTTTTTAATACAGATTAGTTACCTATTCAGTATCTTGTGCAAAATAAATTATTCATGAACCTACAAAGCTGTTGGATCCTAAAAGGTAACAATTTCTGTTAGTTTTCAGCACAATACGCAACCTTGATTGATAGGTTTGAATAATAAAAAAAATATTAGAACATGTGTTTAATTATGAATACATTGTGTTCTGTAAATGGCAAAGGGGAGCCCAGTGGTGGATAAGTAGCCATTAGCACTTCCATCTGAGACCTGCAGCTCTAATGTCCACAGCGGGCCAGAAGTACAGCAGGAGCTGTGGTGTCCAGCCTTAAATGTATTATTATTTTTTTTAATAGAGTAGCAATCTGAATTTATTTTTTAGGCAGGAAGTAATCTAAGCTTTATCCCTGAAATTCTGCTTTTGGTATTGGCTCAGAAGTCCTTACTTTTTACATAGAACTGGCAGAAGTGGCCTAAATAGTGTTTTTGTATTTTCCTGCAGTTCAGCTTTAAAGGACAACTCCAGTTTTGTAGGAAAATTGATATAATGTATATAATCGCTACATGAACCATTTTGTAATTTTATGTTATTAAAAATTACCTTTTCTATTCCCATCCACAGCTAGCTGTGATTTTACAAAACTGCTGAAGAACCTCCAATTTTTCATTCCTGCGGGCATGGCAATAACCTAGTGCTTTGTGGATAGGGATTCACAGAATTTCCCCACTTCTTGTTTTATTGGCTTACTGGCTTTCCCATGGGTTGAGGAAATTAATATTTTTTTTTCTGGAGAGTGCCTATAAGATAAACAATAACAAGGTAAAATAGCCCATTAGAAGATAAAATGCTTTCACCATCAATCAATTACATGTTTTGCTGCAGTACATTTTTCTGCCACTAGATGTCCTCAGTCTGCTAGCAAACATTTAACCCACTTCCTTTGAACATGGGTCATCCTGGTCCCACCCCTTCCCTGTGACTAGACCGTGAAAGGAGAAGCAGCAAAGTGGTTAGCTCATCACTCTTTCAGTCTTTCTGCATTTTTATTTTGCATTTTGTCAGCACGTGAATTGGCCGGCTTTTTCCTTTTTAGTTGTGATAAGTACCTGGACAGCTAGCATGCGTACTACGCCTTCCACTTTGTTAAGTAATAGGAAAAGTTATTTATTTAAATTTTTTGAGATTTTACTGCACCGTAATCCAGACAACAAAAATTGCTGATGTAGTCAAAATAGTATTTGTAAAATGAAAAGTTTTGTTTTATTTTGTAATAGCGAAGACCCAACATGACTTTGAGCAGGCACCTTGCCATCTACCCGCAGAGCATTGTGGGTAAAAAAACTAAGCCTTCTCTGCTCGTCTAAATAAAAGCTATTGATTTTTACTCTGCCTGTACTAGATTTTGATTAGGTACAAATGAGAATATGAACCAACCACTTACTAATAAGAGGCGGCTGTTTGGCGCTGGCCGATGTTCGCTGTTGATTTATTTGGACACTTCTTGTGCGTTTTTCATTATTTAGAGGCTGGAAATTATTCTCTAGGCCGGTGTGGTGGTGGCTCCAATATGATGATGATCTAGAGGACGAATATTGCGCTTATTACCCTAGGTTTCCAATATTGCGACTTCAATGTTTTTTTTTTTTCCACACATTTTTTTTAAGCGATTTTGATGCGACTTGAAGCAATGTCTGTGTATTCTTGAGATCTATGGACCTCAAGTTGCATTAAAGTTGGACCAAAGTAGTGCAGGGACTACTTTGAAGTCGCTGCGACTTGCAGTTGCACAGATATGAACGGTACTCATTGGAAATCATGGGGGTTTGACTTGTCATGCCACTTTGCAGTCTCAAGTCGCAGGACAAGTTGCACAAGTGGAAACAAAGCCTTAAAGTGAAACTCGAGTCAAATCTGTCTTTAGCAGGAGCGATGAGCACTGCCTACCTAGAAGGCTTAGTAGTGAGGCACTTGCACAATGTAATACACTTTTAAATTCAAGCTGGTGTGTTTTTGGGAATATAAACAACAATTTTGAAGAAGAAGAAAAAATACAAAATAGGGGATAGTTTCATGGCATTTTTATTAATATATATTTTTTTCTTTTACTAGTAATGACGGCGATCAGCGCTTTTTTTTTTTTTCCCCCTCTCCACCCTCCTCTCCATTGCCACTCTGGGCACCCGGCTGTGAGAGCTTTTGGCTTCACAGCCGGACACACACTGCACGTGCGCAAGTAGTGCTGCGCTCTCGGAGTAGACAGGCTATCTTGTGGGACCTGTCACGTGTCCCAAGAGATCGCCTAGGTGGAGAGGAGTCGCCGCCTAGGCAGCCCGTAGGCGGAAGGAGGAAGTGGGACAGGGAGTCCCGCTCCTCCCCCCCAAAAAAAATGACATTCCAAATGTGGCATGGAAGGGGGCGAGGAGTGCTTAACGCAGAAGTTCCACTTTTGGGTGGAACTCCCGCTTAAAGGGTGGCCTTCTGATCGCCATTGTAGGAGGTTTCATTTTTCTATTCTTCATTCTTCTTCTAGAAACATTTGTTTCAACAGACATTACACAGGCATAGACTACTGTGGTCACCATCAAGAAAGCTGCCCTGAGAAATGCTTTGCAGCCTTGGCTGGGGTACATATAGATAAGAAGTGGCTGAAAATAGGCTGCAGGAGATCAGCAAAACTTAGGCAACAAAGGATGAAAAAAAGTAATGGCAGTTGTCTATGATACACAATACTTAAGCATTCATTTCTGGTTTCTGTCTATAGTGGAAGCTCTTGTGTGCTGTATACCACACAAAACACAGGCAACTTGATTCATCGCAGAGCAGCAAATGGCAGGTCGCACTTTACAAAGCAATGAATCATTATTGAAATGTCTCGGCCGGAATACTTAATTATTTGATACAGAGTAAATGGTAGGATGCTCCTTCTCCGTGTGCGTGTCAATATGTCAGCTGCAGGCCCGCGACGTTTGATTAAAGGTGATGATATAGTGTTAAACCCAGATTACGAGAGCCTCTTAACTTGTATTGATTCTGTCAGGCTGGCTTCTGTTTAGACAATATAAAAATAAGACGCTTACAAGCGCTATATAAGTTGTCGGCAAGCTTCTTTATGGACGGACGGCTTTGTGATACGTCCGGGCTCGCAATATGTTCATCCATCAAATAAATAGACACACAATCTGGGGGTTTGACGTGCCTGATTTTTAACCGTTTTGTTTTCTTTTGTTCCAATTTTTTTTCCGTGGAGGGGGAAATTAGGGCTCTAGTGGGACTGATGATCTGCAGCATGTTCAACCAGCGACGGAGAATTCTTTGGTATTAAAATACATTGTTTAGTCCATAATGTAGAGCACAGGTGTCAAACACAAGGCCCGTGGGCCGAATCTGGCCCATTTCATGTGGCCCTTGCACCTCTTCTGCAGCTGCCGGAGAGCTCCAGCCCTCCTCTGGTCCTCATCCAGACCCCAACCTTTTGCTTTCAAGCAATGCATCCAGCTTCTTCCCAGCAGCAGCATAAGGTAAGGGGGATGCACTGTGATATAATGGAGCCTGGCTGACTCAACTTCTGATGGTGGGGTGGCTCTTGACATCTAATTTAAGGGGAGGGGATGCGCTGGACATCTAATCTTACAGATACAACCGGCCCTTTTAAGGGCAATCATAATGCTGATGCGGTCCACGATGAAATTGAGTTTGACACCCTTGATGTAGAGTGTGTAGAGTACTAGGTTTCTGGTTAGGCAGCTATTAACGCAAAGGGGTCCTGGTTGAATACAGGAAGACTTTACAGAAAACGAATGCCAAGTTTAAGAGTCTAAGCGTATTTAGTTCACCAAAGAAGGCCAAGAGTAACCAATGAAACCAGTACTTGAAGCCTACTGACGAGGCAGTGGTGTAGCCCCCAAAATGTGTTGGCTTGTTGCCTTTTGGACGTCTTCATTTTTTTTTTTTCGTCTGGGTTTTTATTGCGGTCTGTCCACATTGGGGCGATTTTTACTCACTTCCTATCATAACAGGAAATGATTGGAAATCTCCTCCCAACCGAAACACTGACTAAAACCCATGAGGAGGAGTTAAAACCTTTGGCAAATGTTTTAGTTACTGTACTTTATCTTTGAGTCCCGGTGGTGAACGTAACTCTATTGCTTGTATGTGAGATGAAGGAACAGGAAGTGGGGTCTAAGCCTGGACAAAAGCCAGAAATTTTAATTCTTTCCCACTTAAAACAAAAAGCAAAATGTGCGATTGGAAATCTGTTCTATTCCCTCATCTTTGTTTTGCATGCTCTCAAGCCTTGCTGAAGGTGGACAGAAACCACCGTAGAATAAAGGCAGAAGAGCCACCCCTTCCTGGTTCCACCTAAAATGAAATGAGTTGCGCTTTATAATTTTGTTTTTGGAACTCCGAGCTGTACCTTTTCTTTAAACCACTAAGCTCTCTCTCTTAAATAACTTTTGTGGTCTGGCTGATTAAGTATTCATTACTGGACATATATAATCAACCATTCGCCATTCACCATTTAAGGTGTAAACAAACACAATGGCCTAAAATGATTGCGCAAGGATAATGTGTCCGGTTCCATATTTATTTATAATTTACTTCAATAATGCTAATGTTTCCCCAGTGTGTAATTGCAGCAAATTTACGACGGAGATCCATAAATACATATGCAGCTTTAATTTCTGCCGTGTCCTCTCTCTCCCGGTGGCGTCAGGTTGGTAGTCTGTACTCCGTCTTGTTGACCCTTGATCCAGGTCATTCCCATTAAATGCTGTTAATAGCGTCTGGGTCCCAGGCCTTGCTGCTTTAAAGGGCAACATGGCAACATCTGCATTTGAGCTGACCATGAAGTATATTAAAGGTTAACCCTTCCTCCTTTATTTGTTTTTTTTTCTATGTATTTTTTTTTTTTCTATGCATTTTTTATTTTTGGATTATCTGGTGAGGGGTTGGAAAGCCTGTCAGGTTTTTATTGCTGCCTGTATGGTAATGATGGCTCCAGACAAGTTTTAATAGGGTCTAGGAAATTAGAATTTTCTGGGGGAAGTAACCTTATAAAAACAAAAAACAAAAAAAAAACTTGTTTTAGGAGTTCTAAGGAGTCATCAGGTATGAATATAAATTGTTGCCAGGATTTTTTTTTTTTTTCACAATTCTGATTGTTTTTAACCACTTAAGGACCAGCCCATGTACATATACGTCCACAATATGGCACGTACAGGCACATGGGCGTATGGGTACGTCCTCGCCTATTAGCGGGTGGGGGGTCCGATCGGGACCCCCCCCGCTACATGCGGCGGTCGGGTCCGCTCGGGGAGCGATCCGGGACCACGGCGCGGCTATTTGTTTATAGCCGCTCCGTCGCGATCGCTCCCCGGAGCTGAAGAACGAGGAGAGCCGTGTGTAAACACGGCTTCCCCGTCCTTCACTATGGCGGCGCATCGATCGCGTCATTCCCTTTATAGGGAAGACACGATCGATGACGTCATTCCTACAGCCACACCCCCAAACAGTTGTAAACACATACTAGGTGCACCCTAACTCCTACAGCGCCACCTGTGGTTAACTCCCAAACTGCAACTGTCATTTTCACAATAAAGAATGCAATTTAAATGCATTTTTTGCTGTGAAAATGACAATGGTCCCAAAAATGTGTCAAAATTGTCCGAAGTGTCCGCCATAATGTCGCAGTCACGAAAAAAATTGCTGATCGCCGCCATTAGTAGTAAAAAAAAAATAAAAAATAAAAATGCAATAAAACTATCCCCTATTTTGTAAACACTATAAATTTTGCGCAAACCAATCGATAAACGCTTATTGCGATTTTTTTTACTAAAAATAGGTAGAAGAATACGTATCGGCCTAAACTGAGGAAAAAAAAATGTTTTTATATATGTTTTTGGGGGATATTTATTACAGCAAAAAGTAAAAAATATTGCTTTTTTTTCAAAATTGTCGCTCTATTTTTGTTTATAGCGCAAAAACTAAAAACCGCAGATGTGATCAAATACCACCAAAAGAAAGCTCTATTTGTGGGGAAAAAAGGACGCCAATTTTGTTTGGGAGCCACGTCGCACGACCACGCAATTGTCTGTTAAAGCGACGCAGTCCCGAACTGTAAAAACACCTTGGGTCTTTAGGCTGCATATTGGTCCGGGGCTTAAGTGGTTAATAGGTTTTTATTGTTCCACTCCGTTTTTGCCTTGAAGACTGAAAGTAATAGGAAATCCAATATAGGTTGAGGGATTTGAATGGAAGTCTTCAAATGATGACGATTGTTCAAATGACAGTGGTCTAGGATGGGCATGGACAAATTCTGAGAGCCAGCCAGGTAGCTCCTTAAACATAACAGTTGGTGCCCAATTTAGATGCTTTCTCTAGTTGCCAGTAAAGCTGCCTCCTTAGAACTTAACCCCCCCAATTGTTTTTAGTCAAGGGGACAGTTGCATTCTCGGCACTAGTTGAAACGGTTACATTTATGGGTTTAGTTCTGTTTTAAAAAAGGGGGGGGGGGAATTCTGCTGGCTCCTGGATTGGAGACTGGATCTAGAACCCCATATTGACTTGTCCATCTGATCTAATGGCACGTATCGGAAAATCTGACAAGAAAACCGTGGATTTTTTTCTGACGGAACTTGTGTTGCATACACACGGTCACACAAAATTCCGACCGTCGAACGCGGTGACGTACAATACTACAACGAGCCAAGAAAAACGTTTCCAAGAATACGTCAAATTGATTCAGAGCATGCATGTGTTTTTTGTGCGTCGGAATTTCATACAGACTATTGGAATTTTCGACAAGAACTTTTCTTGTCGGAAAAAATTGAGAACCAGCTCTCAAATTTTTCTTGTCGGAAATTCCGACTGTAAAAGTCAGATGGAGCCTACACGTTCGGAATTTCCGACCAAAAGCTTACATCGAACTTTTCTTGTCAGAAATTCCGACCGTGTGTACGCGGCATTAGGGATTTGGACACTTTGCTGACACTTTGCTTAAATTTCCTTTTACCTTCTGTTGTATCTACATGACAAAGAGTAAAGAAAAATTTTCCCGATGGGGCACAGATGGTGGGGGAAAAAAAAAAGCCTGTCAGAAATGTTAACCCCTCAAAACTCTGTGCGACATGAAAAAAATGTCAGCTTTAGAGGAACCTTGTTTTGTGGAAATGGTTCCCTGGAGCATCTATCTCTATTTACAGCCATATGGAGGGACTGGGAAAAAATATTGCTCCTTTTGGTCGTGCCTCTTGTTTATTTTGTCCCCCCAGAATCGGGGAGGGATGTAGACAGGACATTCTTCCCGGGGACCTCCCACCAATGAGATCTGACTAAAACCACAAATTTTTCTAGGGGACTTGTTATGGCGAATAACCTTTTTATTCACTAATTGGCTTAAGCTTCAAAGGAAAAAAAAAACAGTTGTGCACAAAATCGCAATAAAAACAATATTTATAGGTAGAATTTTTGGTCACAAATATGTTGCCTTTAATGAGTGCCCCCCCCTCAGCGCTTCTAGTTCTATTTTAATAAGTTCTATTTAGAAACTGAAACTGCTGTTTTTTTTTGTTTTTTGTTTTTTTAAACTATCGAAAGAATCTTTTTCTTTAGAGATGAATAGCTACAGATGTGATGTATATCTAACACGTTTCAGATGGGAAATGTGAGATTTCTTCTGTCATTTTGACAGTTTCTGACCTAAGCCTCCAGCAATATGATATGATTACAGTAACCATTGTATTCTGACAGTGGGGGAACTTCCAGCTGTTAAAATACAAAATTGCTGTGGGAAGGTTTTCCCCATTTACATCGATTGTGTTGATTGGGGGAATCAAATTATTTTCTTTCTTTCAACCCTTGGTTGAAGGAAAGAAAATTGCTTAATGTATGGGTAGCCTGAGACTTCATTGTCCAGTGCTGTCAACAGAAAGCTCTTGATTGGAGGAGAGCGCAGAGCGATGACATAATCACTGCCCCAATCAAAATCTAATACATGGTTAGGGAGAGTTCTTGAGCATGCTGTATGACTTTATCTGCGGTGGACGACAGTGAGGTCAAGTAGCAGGCTATGCTGTATGGCATGGGTGAGTTAATTTTAAGGCTGCATTCACATCCTAGCAGAGATGTTTTCTTATCGTACATCACAGGACACAGAGCTGCATAGTAATAACTATGTGGGTTATAGGCCTACCTTCAGGTGATGGATACTGGCACACCCAAGACAGGAAGTCCCTTCCCCTATATAACGCCTCCCATACAGGGAGTACCTCAGTTTTTTTTTTGTCAGTGTCTAAAGTGTTGGTCACTGTTAAAGATGTGTTATGAAGAGCTCTGCTGGAAATATCCTTCTAGCAAGCTAGGCAACCGGATCCATCCAAAGTGCCACTGAGGCCAAAGTGGATGGTACCTGGGCCTCATTAAACAAGAACAAGGTTTTGCCTGTAATTCCTCTCTTAGGAGGGCTGGATGCTGGTTTCCAGTACTTTGGTTATGCACCAGATAACAAAGGTTTTTTTCTGGCAGGATGTGGTACAGGTCCAGGGGAGTGGAAACCCTGTCCCTGAAGGTCTGTTGATTTTTTTAGGCATTTTTGAGCACATATAGAAGAGTTTTCAAAGTGTAATTTAAGTGTTTTTAAGCCATTTAGGCGCTCTATGTAATTTAGGTGTTTAATATGTTCACGCTGTGGTTCTGTTTTAGCCAATGAAAAGGGCTAGGGGGAGGAGACCAGTTCTTGGGGGCTACAAAACGTCTGGAAAAGCTCAAACGCTTGAGGTTATCCCGTTTGGATTCTATGGGACCAAAACCCCCATGTCTGCTTCAACAGTAGCTCATGTAGCTTTTGGAGCATCAAGCTATAGACGCCTTGGCAATCATATGTGAACGTGCACCATTGGAATACTTGAGTTTTGGAGCTTTGAGCTACAAAATCCATAGGGGTGAATGGGGCCTAAGCGAATTACACATCTTTTTGGGAGATTAAGCAGGTTGCATGTATGAAATTCAGCTTCACATTGAGCAGATTACCTCTAGTTTAATATGCCAAAAAAGTTTATGGCATATATAAGGCTTTTGAGGCACTAGATTTCCTTAACCCTACCCTTCCCGATCAGTCCTCCAAACCTTTTGGGTCTATTCCACACTGCAGAATCTTCTGCACCCATACACATCTGCGTTAACTGTACCCAGCTGCCCAGCGTCTGTCCTATTCCTAATTTGCATTGCAATGCCCGTGTAAAACCGATGTACCAGCTCTATGCCCCCCGCAGTTCTGTCACAATGCCTTTTGATCAAACAGAACGTACGTACAAGCGTTGTGTCGGCGGAGACTACATGCGATTATTAAAAAATAAAAAAAAATGGGCTTTTATGATGGTGAATTGGAATAATGAGTTAAGTCACATAACAGTGGAGGCCATTTAGTATTTCAAAAACCCAGCAGGGGGCTTTTAAAAAAGACATAATTAAAATCAACGGAAGATGCAAAAGGCTGTTATGGAGCTTAAGTCCCAGGTTGCTACGATGATTTAAAAGTCTCTAGGGCCCTTTTCTTCTGAACGCCGGCTTTAAGATTTATTATAATATTTTTCGTTTTATAGTTTATTTACATTAATACATTCTACTCTTGTTGCCTCTTTCTTTTTTTATAACTTTCTGCAAGCTAAAAAATAAAAATAAATAAAAATGCTTATGATTTATGAAAGCAATTTTAAGCCGTTTTGTTTGTCTATAAACAGGCCCAAATATTTATATTTGAAATGCGTCCTATTAGTAGCCACGCCATGACAGATCTGCTGCCGTGCCTTCCTGGCAGTATCTGCGGTCGTTCCTCATCTAGTTAAGTAAAAAAATAGGTCACATAAGCATCGTTTGCTATGGAACAAGCTGCAGAGCTGTCTCATATGTTACTGTATGTTTGCTGGCCAAATACCACGGGGTTGTGTTTGCGAGTAACGGTAATAAAATTACAGGTACTATCAGAGTTGGCAATATAGCAGGACGTCAATATTGGAGCCTCTCGAGTATAGTCTAGCAAAATAGTCTACCCTAAATCTAAGCTTTATTTTTAGCATATGAGCATTTTTTTTTTAAACTCGTAGACTATGCAAACATTAGTATAATTTTGTTTTTGTTTTTTGAGATGCAAATATGCAAAAGAAAATCTTGTGAATAGTTTAATTCTTAAAGGAGCCCCAGTAGAGGTATGAAACCTGTAATAATCTGCATCCCGTGTCACTCAAGCAATAAGAAGTGAAAAACAAAACAATAAAAAAAAAAAATATATATATATATATATATATATATATATATATATATATATATATATATATATATATATATATATATATATATATATATATATATATATATATATATATATATATATATTGTTTTTAATTGGTTAGTGCTTGAGTGACATTGGATGAGAAAGAAATTTTTAACATAAAACATAATCTCCATAAAATTTCAGGGCTCTGAACAAAATTTTAAGGAGTAATTACTGCGCCACTAAATGGTTGCATATGTCAACTAAATGCACAAGGCCGACTCAGAGTACGTAACAAATTACTGCATGTTTCAGTAAATGCTGAGCAATTCAATGAAACTATTATAGGTTATAAAAAGCTAAATATTAATTTTATAGTATTGTGTATGATCTTTCTATACCGGTCACTATCCCTCTTTTGCTGTCTCTGTCTCTATTTTTGTTGGGCTGGGTCTTTCTTCTTTTCTGCCGGCCTCGGCCCGCCCTTTTTCTGCTGCCCTCGGCCCGCCCTTTTTCTGCTGCCCTCGGCCCGCCCTCTTTCTGCTGCCCTTGGCCCGCCCTCTCTTTCTGCTGCCCTCGGCCCGCCCTCTCTTTCTGCTGCCCTTGGCCCGCCCTCTCTTTCTGCTGCCCTCGGCCCGCCCTCTCTTTCTGCTGCCCTCGGCCCGCCCTCTCTTTCTGCTGCCCTCGGCCCGCCCTCTCTTTCTGCTGCCCTCGGCCCGCCCTCTCTTTCTGCTGCCCTCGGCCCGCCCTCTTTCTGCTGCCCTCGGCCCGCCCTCTCTTTCTGCTGCCCTCGGCCCTTTCCTTTGCTCTATCTCTCCTCATGACAAGAATTTAGATTTACTAATCAAGCAGATATATATGTATTGGACAACAATACATTGCAATCTCTCATCTGAGGCTGTCTGAAATTGAATACAGCCTTCAAAACAAACAGAATCCCAGGGTCAGTGGGGCAAGAGGATGAGGCTTTTTGCTCTTATGTAGGGCTATTAAACAAAATCTGTACTGAAAGAAAAATGTAGGTTGACTTTTTGAAAATGCTAGTTGCCTGTCTCTGGCTTTAGAGCTTATAGTACACTGCTAACAAAAATAAATAAAATAAAACTCTGCATCGCATACTAGCACATTATGAAATATTTGCCTTAATACAAAGCCCCTCCCAGTGGTGTCCGGTCACCGCTGAGAGGGCTGACATGTTCTCCCGGCCTTTCTTTTGGGTTTTGTGGGCTCCGGCGCTGTGAGTGACTGGAGCTTCGATGTCACTCCTGCGCATTCACGTAGGAGACCTTGGTTTCCCGCGCATTCACATAGGAGACCTTGGTTTCCCACAAGAAGCTCTAAAAGATCAGGAACAGTATGCCAGACCTTCAGAGCGCATGCACTGCTGATGTCAGCAGCTGCATGCATGGCGAATATCTCCTAAGCGTACACCGATATTTTATATATAATAGGGCTTACCTGTAGGTTAAAAATAACAAAGCTGGGTTTACAACCGCTTTAAAACTTTATGAAGTATAATGGCCAACAGGTTATCTTTAAATTAAATGTAGTTAAGTCAAGATTAGCTTTTAACTATAAAAAAGCTTCCAAATTGTACAATATGACTTTCGTATGGTCTACGCAACTTTACATATCGTGTGTGCCATTGACCAATCCAAGAAAGTCAATGAAACACTGACAGAATTGGATAGTTGGTAACTATTCGGGTTACATTTCAATCCAGTCGTCATTCTTTGAAAATCTTCCATTACATGTCCAAGTGAAAACCTTAGGCCCATGTGTGACACCAATCCATCAAATCTACCGTTGGAGACTTCCTGTCCTCAAGTAGCTCATATTCCATTCATCGTTTGCGGGCACTGTCCTCTTTATCCCCCTGGCACAATCAGAGCGGCAGACGTGGGTCAGCAATAGTGCAACGGTGACTGCCTGTAGCACCCTACCCAGAATATTGTCTAATGTAAAATCTGTCTCTCTCGCCATTACTGTTACATAAATAAAGCTTTCAGTGTGTGCATCAGAGCCTTGAAGCATGAATATCCCGGTGGACTGGGAATTAAATGCCAAGTGAGGGTCAGACGCAACAAATACTGAATAACAGTCAGCAAATGTATACATATTAGGTAAGGTACACTGCCCTTGATGCAGAAGAAATTGAATAAGCACCTTGCTTCTCCGAGATGAAGCATAAAGACTCCTTTTGTCTGCCTGAACTGTCAGCATTGACCCATACACAATATGCCATTATCGAATGACTTGGACAATACGTTATTACGGCAAAGGGGACACTGTCTTGCCAAGGGTCTTCTTTCTTCTTTTCTTTACATCTTCTGGCTAGCTTTGAATGCGGCTGCTTTCTGAAAGGCTGCCGTGGAGAGTCATTATTAAGCTCCTATTGTAGGTCTGCTGCTGTGCTGTAAATATATTCATGTGTTTGACCCTCTAAGGTGGGAGCTGCATGTTGAGCTGACACGACTTGTGTAATAGCTGTTCCTGGACATGGAGATAAATGCCCCGGCTATCCAGTTAACCAGTTGTCTGTGCAACAAATGGTAGGAGAGCCATGGACCTGTTTTTAATTCTTGCACCTTCCAATCACTATGGTATTCTGAGTACATAGGTGACGTTCTATATTTAGAACTCTGGAATAATTTGTCTTTGGGAGGTGTAAAGGGATGTTTTAAAGGGGATGTCTGCTTTGTATATCCTCAGTTGCTAGGTGTAGATGTGAATTGGGGTCCAATTTTTATGCTGTGCCCAAAAAAAAAAAAAAAAAAAACCTTAGTCTAAATTGTTTTCTTTTTTTTTTGTATTAATGACCTAATTACATGCAAATGTGTAAAATACAGTTTTAGGGCATCTTTACACTAGAGTGGTCTTCAGAGAGCATTTGACAGACAGTGAACATGCTTTAACTCCTTGAACCCAACACTTAGAGTGGCCCCATTAAATTAACTTAAATGGATCATGTTCTGTGAACACTATACCCACAGGTATAATTCATGCGATGGCTGAGGAGCAATGCATCATGCTGTGGCACATGGATACCCCCAGCAGCTGCTTCTGCAGCTAATGGGGGTAGCGGTTGGGGGGTTGTAAAAGCATGGCTCAACTGAGGGTTTTTCTTTTTTTGGAAAATATTTGAGTTTTACAAATTATACAGATACAAAAGAAGGATAAGTGTCGACTACTGGGAGTACCAATAATAGACAAAGTAAAACCAGATCTAGTTTGGGGACATGAGCCACATGGACTACAGCCTCCTTCCCAAAGAATTGATGTCAACACAACATATTGTAAACGCTTCCTAACATATTCTTGGCCCTTCAGAAATGTGGATCAACTGAGGGTTTTGACCGCCCCCTTAGGGTTTTGATCACTGAGGGCTTGCCATGATTCAGCCTATTATTTACAAATTGTTTGGCAATCTGTGAAAAATGAGCAATGTGCGTTTTAGGTGCCATTTTTTTTAAATGGCACCAAAAGCGTGGCACAATTTTGCCATGGTTGTCACATGACAGCATTGAGAGGCAATTGCAGCAAAAAACAATTTTCAAAAATCATGTGAATCTTAAAAAAGCAGTAGAAGCTTGTTTCGGGCAACAAACACGCATAGGGCAGCCCATTAAAGGGAATGGGCTGCCCTGTGTGTGACACGCGGAATCACGTGTGACGCACCAAATTCACTTTGTGAAGTGTGAATGGGGCCTTACAGTTAAATTCCTTTAGAAAACAGCAACAGCCTGATTGGAAAGGCCTGTCCCTGACCAGCATGCTGCAGAGAAGGACCTTTGCTTTCTTGTTCAAATATTTTATTAAGAAAAAATAGATGATACAAACAGGCAATGGTTCATGAAAGGACCAAGAACAAATACGTAGTACATCGGTAACAGAGTGCAATCACAATGTGGGAGTCTATAAATATTTACATAAAATATGGGTCGAGCATTGCGATACAATTCTGGCAATCTAGTAAGCGCCAAAAAATGTGAGGGTGCATAGGCAACGCTTAAACATATTTATGGGAGAAGTAAAAGATTTGATGCATAATGTAGAGGAGCCTACATGTCTAAACAGTGGTAACTTCCATAGGCAGTTGGCTACCAAACGAGAGAACCGTATGGAAAGGTGTATAGGGCGAAATAATCAGCGAAACAAAGAGGGGAAGAGGAAGGAGAGAAAAAGTGAGAAACACCAGGTGCCTCTAGAGGAGCCCGAAATGATCATAGCGATAAGGATCCAGAAAGATGCTGCCATTCAGGGACTCCTTGAAATTGGGTGGGATAACGTGTCGCCCACGGAGTCCAGAGGGCTAGGATCCTTGTTTTCTATATGGAAGCGGTGGTTTCTCTGTAGAGGTCCAACAAAGACGTCAAATAGGTTGCTATATATTTATCAAGGTACATGTGTTAATTGGCTATTTAATGCTCATTGAGTAATTTTAGGGTGAACTTTCACTTTAACCTGTGCTTTGTTTTGTGTGTATTGGAAGTAAATAACACCGCAGGAGTCTCTAAAGACAAGTACTAAGCAACTAGAGAGCAGCTTCTGGTAGCCACATCAAAGGGAATAAAGCCACAGGTTGGTGACCAATCCTGCATACCATGACTCCTCTATTATTACAGTGGCCGTTGAACAACAAGAAGTCCACGCAGATCCCTGCAGTTTCAGTTGTTGCAAGTAACCACAGCAGGTAGCAAATAACAAGCATGTTTCCTAATGTGATCTGCGCTGTAAACAATACTAAAAATTCAATAATATAAAGGTTTTAGATGTTCTTTGTGCAAGTCTCTAACTCCCATATTCTTTCTCTTTTTAATTGCACAGCAAAAAAACGCATTAGCTCTAACAGCAGTGCTTCCCGCCTTGCCAAAATCCTGTTTTATCGAGCCCTTTTTTTTTTTTTTCAGCAAATAATATTTGATGGTGCAGACAAGTTGTCGCCTTTTGCTAACAAACACCTCTTAGGCATTAATTGGTCTATTAGTGAGAATACACATGTATCCATGATGACTTGGGAGATTGTGTGATGTCATGGTGCAGCCACAGAGGACCTTCCCGTACTCTGGTGACTTGGCAGAGACTATATGTGTTTGTTGTGTGCTTCTCCGCTCCTGGCCGCTCTTCAGCGTGATCTGCGGTAGTATCAGGAGAATCTCACCTTGTTTTTATGCCTCCTACTCTGGGTAGGAAATGTCTGCTTTTATGAATGAAGCTTGTGGTTTCCATTTAGTTTAAGCCAACGTGTTGAGTCCCGGGAGGACTGCTGTATTTTTTTTTCCCTTTCTTTCTTTTTCTTTCGGATATATTGGCTCTTGTTTTAATGTGAAGTCCAAAGCTTGATTTTTTTTTTTTTAAGCGAGCTTGAGGATAGTGCCAGCACAACACATTTAAACACTTGTTTAAAGATCCGTGATATAATTAAAAAGCAAGAGTATTGTTCTGAAATAAGAAGCTGTTAAAGTAAAAATCCACTAAGCAGTCTTTACATCAAAACGGGCCACACGACGCAATTTAAAAGCCATTTCAGGAAAGAGTCTTTTTCTTTGGGGAAAACAAAAGGATTCAAGAAAATATTGCCATTCTTGTTCAAAGTTTGGGAAAAGTACAGTTCAGTAACAATTTTTTTAATTAAATTTTTGGTCTACTTAGTCGTGTCTAGGAATGAGCGAATTTAGGAGAGTCTGTTTTTTTTTTTTTCCCCCCCCCTTCCACCAAATGGCACGGCTAATTAACCTTGACCATACATATCTGCTGTTGCCTTGTAGAACCTAATGTCTCAGCAGGGCTGCTATTTACCAAGACCAAATGTGGTCATCCGTGTCTTTGTTTCGTTATAGTGATGAATTTAACAGGTAGAAATGGGGCAGAATTGGCTGAAAGGTAGGTTCTCTTTTTTAATGAATATAGCCACGTTTGTTGTAGAACATTTTATTATTTAAGTTTAATAGGGCACTTTTGCTTAGAAACTATGGGGTAAAAAAAAAAATGCTGAATGGTTCAGTTGCAAATTACAGTAAAGCCTGTGCTGCGCCATTTTCTCTAGTGATAATGCACTATGTCCATGCAAGACCGCATGAACGCCTAGGCTGGTGTCACAACAGCGACTCTGCCATTAGAAATTTGTTGAAATTGCCAGCAGCATAATCTCTAAAGAGGTTGTCTGTTTATGCCAACGGAATTGCTCTATATACTCTCTCATTGCTAGTGATCAAAACTTGGCAGCATTGGGGCCACCAATAAAGCAACATCTTGCTGCATCTGGCTACAGGGGGGGCACTGACAGGCAGCTTCTTTAGCGTTCCTGCTGCTGGCAATTTGTCTCTAGCGTTAGAATCACCTGTCTGATATCAGCCTTAGGGTTGCTTGTTTTGATCAATAGCATGTTATTCTGCCTAGGGTGCTCCTGTTCATTAAATACAGAGGCATATGGCATATTAAAGTATAACAGCAATAACTGCATGAAGATGTATTGTTTCAGTATGTAAAAATATAATTTTTAGGTGGAGGCCAGGATAGGCTACACAGAGTAGGCAATAGCCTTCCAGGTCATGGTAGGGAGTTCCAGAGAATAGGCAATAGGCGATGCTCTGAAGAAGTCCAGGAAGTGATGACGAGTGAGCTAGAGAGCAAAGGGTCTTGGGAAGAGTGAAGAGTTTGGATACACTTTGGGGGGGGAGTGTTTTTGTCATGCAAAAGCATATATAACCTACAGTTACTGGACATCCCTGAAAATTTGTGGTGCACCGAAATGAAAATTCTGAGCCAAAACTGAAAATGCAGTATGCACTTGGCCGAAAACCAAAATCGACAATTTAAATTATATATATATATATTATATATAAATTTGCATTATATTTAACTTTTTAATTAATATCACAAATTTAGATAAATATGAATTTATTTTTGCCCATTATCTGTACCTTTTTTGACTGAAAGGCTGCTTTCCCACCTGGTCTTCCTTCTGTGTTCGCGTGCATCGGCCGTCTGGCCACGCCGCAATTGCGTCATTTCTGCGCATGCACGTGGGAGTCATGGACCTTGGCACTGTTCTCTGAAGGGACGGCATGAGTATGCCGCTTCTTCAAATCGCAGGCGCCCGTGTCCTTACTGGCCACATGCAGTGTGATGCAGTGCAAGTCTAGGAGACATTTAAGTGCAAAAATAAACTTTACTACCACTTAAAAAAAAAAAGAAAAACCTGCTTGCCGCAAGTTTGGTGCATATTTAGTCAGTTAAAAAGACCACACCAAAAACGCACCTCCCCATTTTAATGCATTGAAAACGCATCAAACAGCACACACATTTGATATGTTTTTTGAGTCACATGACCTATGAAAGATGCATCGTAAATTCCAGGCAACAATCACGTGCGTTTTTTTAGCTGCCATTATAGGCACCTTTTGTTTGCTATCTGCAAAACATTGATGACTCAATTTTTGGCCAATATATCGGTGCATCCCTACTGAAAATATAAGTTGCCTTGCTGTCTCTTGTAGTATAAATAGTGGTGTTTTTATGATGTTTAGTTTTCATATGATTATTCAAGGATTTTGACTCTCTAAAATACTGAAATCGGACACAGCCAGGTATATAGGCATGTCAGAAGTAGGTCAGCAGTGGCATCCCACATTAATATCATGAGAGTATTTTACCATCTCATTCAGAGGACGAAGCATTCCTTTTGAACTGTGTTTTGTATTTCAAACCAGAGTAAACACATTGGGTACAAAATGGCTGCCTGTACTGTGCAGGCAGTACATGTTCATGAGGAGAAGCTCATGTTACCTTGTGTAAACGTCTGTTATAACCTAAGCAAGGCATATAAAAAACAGGAGATGAAATCTTTCAGGTGTCAAGGTTTTTTTAGGTCTCTGACCTGTGAAGCATTACATTTCCGTGCTTTTTCTGTGACACGTGATGATAAATGGGTAGCAGACTTTGACGGGGCAGGAAATTTGACTGGGAACTTCTGTTTTATTTTATGCAAATTCTAATTTTCCTGTCACGTTTGTTTTTAAACTGCTCTCTTCAGTCAGTGTTTTAAATGATTCTAAAAAGGGGCCCCTACAGGGGCCTGATTATCTGTGAAATTAGACCTAATCCGAACACATTGGAGATGTGCATTGAGCAAAACTAACTCCTGGGGCTGAGTATGATTTATGTACCAAACCCCAACCAGCCAAAGGCTCCTGCTATATTATGAGCCATATTATTGGGCAGTGACTGACCCTGAGACCTCAGGGGACTTCCTTCGTCTCCTGACCTTATGACGGTCCAACCTGGTCTGCACGGAGGTCAAGTCCAATGAGCATGTTCTGTTCTAATGATAATATAATAATTATATAGCACTTTGCTCCCTGGAGACTGAAAGCGCTTATCAAACTGGTGTTGGGATCTTTGGATAAGAAGGGTTTATCAGATGTTGCTATAAGCTTGGGTGAATAGGTGTTTCCTAAATGGATGACAGTGAGTTCATTATTATTGCATAACGGAATAAACAAGATCCTTTACAGTGAACCTGTGCGTGACTTATTTTCTTTTTTTCGGTTTAAAGTTTAAAACCCATTTCTGTTGAGAACAAAAATGGGGGCTTCCCCCCAACTACAATGGGTAAATGATTGTTTAGGACCGGGGGGGGGCAACTAAAAGGTGTTTTACTTACCCAATCCTCTGCTCTTCCAGTAGCTCTCCTTTATGGAGTGGTTCTCGGTGTCCTTGCTTTCCAACACAGGCCTATGTGCTCTGCATTGGACTTGATGGCATCAGAGGGCATCTAGCGACCAGAGCATGAGGGAGAAGAAGCTGCATAAACCAGTTTTACAAATTGCCTATGGAAAAAGGAGGATCTGTTAAGTAAAATGCTTTTCCTGCCCCCCTAGACATAAGATGGTAGCCCTACTGCAAAGGAGCACTCACAAATCTAGATGCAAGACCTTTTGAATGATTTTTGTTCTTTTTTAAATAAACTATGTTTAACACTGATTAGGCTGAATCATAAGTATTCTCAAAGCCAAGTGCTGCTCTTGTAAGTGGATTGTGCGTCATTTGGTATTTCCTATACTGCAACCTTTTAAAGAAAATTCCTAACGGTGACATTATTAAAGGGCATTTCCACCAAGCAAAAAAATTGCCTAACTCTAATATTATTATTAGGACAAATGGTGGCGTTGCATTAGAGTGTAACATAAAAAAAAAACATGCAAGTTTTGCCTGGTGATAACCGTTTACAAGGGGTTCATAAGGCAGTCCCAAGCAAGCGCCAGCAAATTAGATGTTGGGCTCATAAGCTTTGACAAAATTCATACAGTGTTTTTTTTTGGCGGGGGTGGTATGGTTTATTTGACTTAGGAGAGGGTTCCTTCTCACTTCCTGCTTGTGACTACAGGACAGGAGGAGAATTTACCCAATGGGCTTTCCCCTTAACCTGCTGTAGTCTTTTCAGTCATTGCACCCTTTAAAGTATTGCACAGTCTCGCGGTACCCTGTCCTAAATGTAAAAAACGTAAATGTTACTTATTAAAAGGGAAACCTGAGCCTGGGACAATGCACACAACCACCTTGATGAAATTAACTTATCAGTATCCCCCTTTACATCAGAGGTTCTCCTACTACAACAGAGATCCCCGCTGTCGCACCTGAGGTACTCCCACCACATTAAAGTCCACACTGTTGTATCATAGGTTCTCCCACCACATCAGAGGTCCCCACTGTTGCAGCATCAGTTCTCCCACATAAGAGGTGCCCGCTGTCCCATTAGAGGTTCTCCCATCGCATCAGAATCCACTCATCAACAGAGCCCCCATCGCAGTTTCCCCTAGTTACAGAGTCCTACTTTTGGCTCCAGTAGTGAGGAAGAGAAAGGTGGGTGGAGGAAGTTGAGAGGAGGAGGACTTCTGTCTTCCCCTGAATGCTGAGGGTGCCCCTACCCTGGATCAGAGTCACATGATGCCATGGTGCCTGCAAACCGTCCGCCCATTACCTAGAGTGTCATTGGTTGTGGTGTTGCAGCCTGCCTGCACCATAGCAAATTCATTACACTGAACATTTCTCTGGGGGAACCCTGCCGGCACCCTCATTGAGAAACACTGCCATTCTGTATCCAAAATTTTAAATAAAAAAATATAATGGTTTTGGCTAACTTACTTGATTTGTTCAAACCTTTGGAGGGGGAAAAATAGGAGTTCATTAAAGGTTTAAAAGCAGAAAACCTTTCCTTGGATTAAATACCAAACACCTGGACTTGTCCCTGGAAATTAGCTTGCTACAATGATGAATGGTGATGGCTGCTAGCAGACAAGATGAACATGGTTATACTGTTGTTTTGTGACAGTCTACTGTAACCATGTACCGAGGGAGCCACCATTGCGTGTGCATGTTCGCCTGCTCAGGGCTTGTTTTGTGGGTTCTCAGTAACTCCTTGGTTTGTGTTTAGTAGAGCGTTGGCTGCTGTTTCATGAGCAGTTATTTTATTTTTTCTTTCCTCTTTGCATATTGCTCAGTAGTCGGCAGACATAAACAGTTAATCATGTGTTTTGCTCGACACTTAATGACTTGAGTCACATTGGTTGAAATCTCAGGCTTTATTTATTTATTTTGTTTCATCAGCTGTGTGCACCATATGTTTAGTTAGAATTATCTCACCGTACAATTAAGGATTATGTATGCCGCATTTAATAACTAGGGGTGGAGAGCAGCAGACATTCTTGTGACGGCAGACCCTAGGCCCTCGTACACAAGGCAGATTTACAGTCTGAGGCCTTCTTGTAGAGCGTACACATCTGCATCAAAACAAAGGGCGATCTTTAGCTTATTTACAGCGCACAGAATTTTGAAGAAAAGCAGAGTAGTAGCAAGATGGTCAATCCATGTAAGGGGGTCACAATGTCGCTCACTTATGAGATGCTTTTATTGGAAAATAATTAATTCAGTGTGTGGGTTAGGGAAAAAAAAAAAAAAACCTTCCTCGAAGAGCTCATGGGCATGTGATGACCTATATGGGGCAGCTAAATTCCTGCTGGCTGACCAGTCGGGAAAGGAGGGGGGGGGGGGTATTAAATAGACAAGATAAACAATCCGTCAAACTGCTATCCTTCTCTGTGTAGAGCTTACAGTAAAGTATATTGACTTTTTTTTTCTACTGGGTCAAACATGGAATAAAAGGTGTTCTAATGCCCCCACCACTATCTGGTATGTGAAAAAAAAAAAAAAGTTGGACTTTGATGCATTTTAAAGGCAGGGCTGGCTGCCACAGGTGCTGAAGGGAGCAGCCAACCTGCCCGCCTGTGGGCATCCTTAGAGGTTTCATAGGTATCTTTTGAAATACAGACTCTCTTCTAAATATACCATCGTTGCTGGTTACAGAAGGGGGTTTTGTACTATTGTACTCGCATGATCTGTGTAGACTTTATTTCTATCAGTTTCTTGTCAGAATTTATCAGCCTACCCCTGAAAATGTCTGCATAATCAGCAGCTTTCATTTCACTCATCACTGAATTATTGATTTTAGATCTTTGTCCCTAGCTGCAGAGTTTACCCATAGCTCCCAACTGTCCCTCCTTTTGTAGGTACCATTTCTTCATTTGTAACCATATCCCTCTGCCCGTCTTTCCTCTTAACTTGTTGGCATAGTGCAGCTATTCTCATTGTTTTCCCTCAGAGGAGCCCTAAAATAACTTTCCCAGTCTCCGGCAACCCCTGATAAAAATTACTTTAGCTTGACCATTGTGGTATGATGACCCAGAATAATTAATGTGACATGCCTAGAGTATTGGACAAAATATGTGGAACAATTTGGAATATTACCAAGCAGAAATTAAATGTGCCCATTACACTAATGGTCAATTAAGAAGGGTTATCCATCATTGGTGGTCGGTGAAAAAGGTTCCACAATTGGTCAGTGGCGGCATGCCCTCCTTATATTGGTAGTCAATAGAAAGAATGTCCTCTACTTTGATTGGATGGCATAAAAAAAGATCATTGGTGTCGGGGTGGTTACCATCCTGATAGATAATCCACATTGAAGCTTCATTGAACCAACTCTGATGGCTCCGCCGAGTGATATCAACCCCAGAACTGTGCAGTCACCATCAGGTTGGGGATTACTCCTCAAGGAACCCCTAGTAAGTTCTGGAGGAACCCTAGTTGAGAAAGGCTGGTCTAGTGTACAAGATCTTATGTATTAACTTCAAAAAAAGTTTACACAGTACGTTTATACCTTTTAATCCAACTTCGTTTGTTATTTAAAAAAAAAAAAAAAATGTAAAAGGGTAATGTAGCAGTAGAAAATTCACTTGTTCAACCATTACATTTTGGCAGAATAATTCTCTGTGGTTGGCATTAAACAGGACACAGCAGGGGTGCAACCTTTAACACCTTTACGCTCTACCAAAATGTGACCCCATTTCTCATTTCATTGAGTTTGAGAGGTATGGTTTACCTATAAGAAACCGGTCCCCTTTAAGAAAATCATAATTTATATTGCGTAGTTAAGTGGGTGAGTTTCTACAAATCTTTAATCTTCAGTTTCACCTATTAACACTAAATGTTTTAGAAGTCTATGATCTCAAGAAGTTGGCCTTAATTCTTGCTCCACCCAGATTATTTTATTGCTTGCCTTTCATCAGTTATGACTATTGGGCTTGGGAGGGATTTACCGTCTTTATTTTTTATTGGCGTGTTTATATATAGCTGTGTAAATCTTTAAGCTGCACAAACTGATTTTAGATAATGGTATATTATAATATGTAGTATACTGTTTTCTGAAGTGCTTGAGGGATGCAGATTGGTATTTATAGTCTGCATTTTATATTCAGATACTGTGTCAATTCCCAGAATATCATTTTAGTGGTATTTCCACATCCATGCAGTATTAACTGATTGTAACAGTTATGATTTGTTGTGCTCTATTCACCAATTGTTTTATTGCACGTGGATGCATAATTTATTGCATATGTGTTATCTATTCACATGTTGTTCATGTGAAAATTCATAAGATTTTTTTATTTTTTTTATCTCCTTAATATTTCTATATACATTTCTATATACACTTTCTATATACACTTTCTATCTAGGGCTCTCCCCTAACGTAGTTATTTTCCACCACTACATGTCCTCGGTCTAATTGCCAGCGTGATTCCAAATAACTTTCTGAGTCCAGGTCATCCAGGACTCAAACTGTGAATGGACAGTGAAAGGAGAAGCAGCACAGTTTTAAGCTTGGCTCTCCGTCGCACTCTTTTTTTTTTTCTTGTCGGCACAATTCAAATTGAACGTCAAATTGATTGACCCCTTGTTCTGCTTTTTCCACCCACACTCCAGCTCTGCTGTACAGGAAATGCAAGGACCTGATACCAAGTCAAATTTGGAAACTTACACTGCATGCATTTAAAAACATACATTTAATTATGTATTCAGCTCAGTTGAGTTCAGCTTTTTATCCTTATATCTTTTAGCATTTTTTTTTATATAAAATGTATATGAATCCTCAATTAAAAATAAATAAAACGGAAGATAAATTTGACCAATATCTTTTATAGTTCCCCTTTTGAAACAAACTCTGTAACATTACCCTGCTAAGTTCAGTATAGGAAATCAATCAGAAGTCTCTAAACCTGAAATAGTATCTAGTGTTTGATTTTAATAAATGATTCATGGGTATCTTTGAGGCAGGGGGAGACCTTTACGCTTAGGCTGATACTCTAAGGCAGGGATTCTCAAACTACGGCCCTCCATCTGTTGTAGAACTACACATCCTATGAGGCATTGTAACGCACCGACATTCACAGACATGACTAGGCATGATGGGAATTGTAGTTCCTGAACAACTGGAGGGCCATAGTTTGAAGACCCAGGCCAGTCTCTAGTGCCGTTAAAAGTAACAAATATCAAATTTTTTGCTTTAAAAATCAAGATAGGTGCTATTTCTTTCTCTTTTTCAAGTTCTCTAGGGCTCCATATACACTACGGCTCCTAAACTTGAGTTTGGGAACTTCTGTAATTCCCCCCCCCCCCCCAAAGCCCCTAAACTCAACTTCATAAAAGCCTATGGGGTTGATTTACTAAAACTGCAGCACTCAGAATCTGGTGCAACTGTGCATGGTAGCCAATCGGCTTCTAACTTCAGCTTTTTCAATTAAGCTTTGACAAAAAAAACTTGGAAGCTGATTGGTTTCTATGCACAGCTGCACCAGATTTTCCACTCACCGTTTTTTGTAAATCAAGCCCTATGTGTCCATGTACACTGTATGAGCTGCTGCCGTTAGGGGAGGTTCAACCTCCCTCTTCTGAACACGGAAGAATCACGTTAAGTATTAGAAAGTTTTGACCACTGACCGCAAAAATCTGCAAAATCACACTGCAGTTGTTTTGCCGTGGCCAGCGGTCCTAATAGGCTAGGTGTACATGAAGCCTGATGCCGCGTACACACGATCGGTTCGTCGGATGAACCGTTTTCATCAGACAAACCGATCGTGTGTGGGCCCCATCGTTTTTTTATCCATCGGTGAAAAAACTAGGAAATTATCTGATAGTTAAAAAACCGATAGAAAAAAACGATCGTCTGTGGGCACGTCCATCAGTTAAAAATCCATGCATGCTCAGAATCAAGTCGATGCATGCTTGGAAGCATTGAACTTCATTTTTCTCAGCAAGTCGTTGTGTTTTACGTCACCGCGTTCTAACACAATCGTTTTTTTAACTGATGGTGTGTATGCAAGACTGATGAAAGTCGGCTTCATCGGATATCTGATGAAAAAAATCCATCGGACCGTTTCATCGGATGAACCGATCATGTGTACAGGGCATAAGATTTACAGAGTATTTGAAACTGGCAATCTGTTGGATGTGGAGCACCCCCCACAAAGGGGCATAGTCTAGTCTCTCACTTTTTGAATTATAGTCAACTACTGCTTACCGGTGACACCATGGGGTTGATTTACTAAATCTTGAGAGTGCAAAATCTGGTGCAGCTGTGCATTGTAGCCAATCGGCTTCCAACTTCAGCTTGTTCAATTTAAGATTTGACTAAAAAAAACAAACCTGGAAGCAGTTTGGTTTCTATGCAGAGCGGCACCAGATTTTACACACTCCAATTTAAGTAAATTAACCCCTATGCATTTGGGTGCACTCTTTTGGAAGAAAAAAAGGAATATTGTATATTATATTTATATTTGAGGCCTATAAGAGAAATAGGCTGTCTTTTAAATCATGTTGTGACTATGTGGTTCTGCCATTAGCTGGCCCTTGCACACCATACGGTTGATTCAGCAGCAAACCTTAGTATTTATCGATGACCCGGTTGTGACTGGGATCAAAGCGCTCGGTCAGTAGGAACCTTTTAAATGAGCCCCTACTACATTCCACTCTTAAAAAGTTCAGGTGTACACTACCCGAGGTTATGTACTTTTATTTGTGATTTTTATTTTAAATTGAAGCCATCTTTTTTATAGCATAAAGAAAGTTTGAGTATGTCTATCCAAACATTTTATTATAGAAGGGTTATTATATTTTTTTTGTGTTCAGTTGGGAAGATATACCTTCATTTCTTGTCCGGAGATACAACAGGAAGTGACAGGACATCTCTACAGATTCCCATTTTAGACAATTTGTCACCTGAACCCGTGCCTCCATTGGCTGATTTTTATTTTTTTCCCCCTCAATTATTGCTCTAGTGAAAGATATCATGGTGACAACCGGTACTATACAAAATGTTCTCTCCACAGCAATGGGCTCAGGCACCAATGAAAACTCAACGGGGGTTCTAATCCATGTCTTCTCTTTTCAAAACTAAAAATAAGCGTTTTGATTATACATACTTTAAATGATATTCTCATGCATATTTATTTTTAATGTTTTAATTCTTTAATAACTTTTTTAATATCTAAATATGTTGCAAGCTGTGCGTTTGTACTCGATAAATGTTTTATATGAGGATTTAAAATTTTCCAGCATAATAAACAGGTAATTGTCTGATTTAGATTCTCATCTAGACATCCTTTCCCCAAACAGACTTTCGCCTTAAATGTACTTTGTTTGTTAAGCCAACTTCGGCAAAACGGTATTGATGGACCACCCGCTGACTGCGTGCAATGTATAAGATGGAAAGATGTAAATGAGTTTTTAAGTAATTTACTTGCCTTTGATTGCAAATGATGGATGGACCGCTCTCCTGTGCTCCCACAGTGAAATACAAGTGTGTGTGTTCAACGTACACCAAAGGAAAGGGGAAGCTTGTCATAAAACATTACCATTAGGCTCTCTTTATGAGTGCACGCTTGTTAGGCCCGGCTAAAATGATTTCCACGATGAGGAAAGTCTGGGGAACACTGTACTCTTTGTCACACTGCACAATAAAATGGCAGTTTGAGGGGTCTTGGCCTTGTTATTACAATGGCCTGGCCGAAACCTGCCAGTGTTTACTTAAAGGGGGTCGCTTATTGATTGAAAACACAAACTCATAAGCGTGACACTGAGAGATTTGCTGCAGACCTTCCTTTAAATTCCATTCTTTGGTGACCTTGGATGGGGTTTATAGCTTTTCTCTATTCTAGGCACTAAAGGCAACTTAGATTTGGCATTATTGGGAAGGCTAAAGAGACCCTTTTACCACACTATTTATTTCAGCAACGAACTTGCCATAACATTAAATGTGCATTAACTTTTTTATCTGTAAAAGCCTCCTTTTTATGTAGAAAAGCCCTGATACTGCACATGGGCACTTACATCTTGGATGTGATGTTGGCACCCGACACGCTGAAGTCTATAGTATCCCGCTTTGCTTCCCCACTGGTGGCTTTATCAAAGGTTGTGTGGTGAGGGGAAGGAGAGGCAAAAGAGCTGGGCCAACAGGGGGGCTACAATGTGCATGTGATAAGGAGGTCAACAGTAGGAAATCCTCATTTCTGAAATGGCACTTTCAGTTCCCAAGCAAGTTAAGTGGCACATTGCAAGTCAACAAAACAATTAAAATTCTCTCTCCCTCGCCCCTTCCCCCTTCACCCTTTTTCTCAAGCCCGTCTCTTCCTTCTCCAGCCCTAACCTTACCTCTCCTCCTTAGCCTATCCTCCAATTCCTCCAGCTTACCATCCACCCTTTGTTTTCCTCCCCTCCCTTCATGTTCACTATCCAATACCTGCTTGTGACTGTGTGTCCACCTTTGGATGGCCCATTCATGGCAAGACAACAGGTTTGATATATTGCCCCCTTCAAACCCCCCCCCCTCAGGAACCAACCTACCCAATACTTCCAGCTATGGAGCAAGTATAAGCATATGCAGAGGTCTGCATTACAATCAACATGTTTCTTTGCCCTACATAGGACCACTTTAAGGCAGCCCGATCGGGCTGTTTTTATTAATGGTCTGATATTTGGTTACCTCCAGATGCTGTTCTGGGGAGTGCTCAATCTAAACGGATCAGAAAAAATTTGCTGAATTATATTCCAACCAGATAAGCCAGCGCAATCAGCATTGTTTTTCCTTAACCATCCCTTGTTTATTGACTTGTACGCTTGTCAGAACAGGCTTTAGTAGTTTATGGGATACTTAAAACATATATATATATATATATATATATATATATATATATATATATATATATATATATATATATATATATATATATATATATATATATATATATATATATATATATATATATATATATTCAACTTGTTGCTGTATTTCAACTGAAGTCACTGGGCAATTTATTCTAGCCTAAATAAATAAAAAAAACGGATCACTTTGATATCCTTGATCTAAGGCTGGCCATACAAGTAACAAGTACATTTGCTCAATTCCCCCATCAGCACACACAGTGTTGATGTGGGAATCCCACCTGCCGGGCCATGTTCTTCTCCGGGGGGCGACCATTTCCTGCTAGGAGAAGACCGTGATTATTGATAGCAGCCACTTTCGATAATCCCAAGGGAATCCAGGAGGCTAGTTGTACACAAGTTGATCGATCAACTTGGTACATTCTGCCTGCCCATTAACGGTTCAATTCGAACTGTGTATGGCTGGCCTAAGGCTGACCAAACACACGGATTTTGAACAGATCAACAGCATTGCAGTATATGCTTCTGTGCAATTACACAGTAGTTGGTCATTTTTTTTAAGATAGATCAAAATCTTACCATAGGAGGCTATGGAAGACGGAAAGAAGTGGTGGGAGTGGGTACTGCCTAAAGACTTGCTTTAACCCCCCCCCCCCCGTTTTTTGTTTGTTTTTTACATTCGGGGGGAATTAAGTTTGCCAAAATTCTTTAAAAAAAGTTCCAAAAATGCATCCTTATTTCCTTTGAATTTTTTTTTTGCCAAAAACGTACTTCTTTAAACTTCCTCCACCCTTCCCACACCGCTGACTGTCACTGAATAGCTCCCTTCTAGCTGAACAATTTAATCATGGCCTTCCCATAACAAATAAAATACGGTTCTAAAAGCCCTCCATGCAAAGGTAAGCTAGAATCAGATCACGCCAAAGCATTCTCCGTGGGGACGTTTTATTGTCGCCGCAGACATGCAGTGTCAAATAATCTGTTTTTCCTAATCCTGTATTGCAATTAAATTCGTGCTTTCTTCTACCTTCAGAAAATTTGAATACAAAAAAAAAGAAAAGGTGTTCTTGTTAAAATAAAAAAAAGAAAACTCATTACAGAATGTATTTAGGATTATACAAAGTTCAGTTTTTTAAAAAGACAACCTTCTTTTCTTCTTCTTTTTTTTTTTTTTTCATTGTGTTGTTTTTTGCCCTTAGAGGGATTGTCAGCTCACGTTGTATGCGATTAACGCTTTGACAAAACTAGAGCAGAGTTTGTGATTCCTGTAATACTGCTGGCTGAAAACTTTTTTTTTTCTTTTATTTCGCAAACCGCCCCCCCCCCCCCCCAAAAAAAAAAAAAAATCTCTCCCGCAGCTAGTGACCTTGTCAGACAGAAGTGTAGAATAATGGTCTGCGGCCCAGGGACTGTGGTTCATTTACAAGCAGCTGCTCGCTACTGTCGGTGTATAGACGAGCCCCGCATTGCATTAATGGAGGATGACATGCTCCAACAGCAAATGTGCCCCATTCTTGGCTAAACAATGCCTGCCGAAAAACACACAACTGGCTGCTGCATAAGCCCCTGTGTACGAGAAGGAGTGAACCGTGACCAAAAGGAGCAGGAGGGCTGTGAGGCCTGAATGTCATAACCAACGGACTGCAATTTCTGCAAAAAAATCTATATTCTGGAACATATGTAGTGTGAAAATTATTCTGAAAAGAGACTTGCTTGAAAATGCAAGGTCTGCTTCTTTGGTAACCCTAGACCCCCCCCCCCCCATCCCCAGGTAAAAAAAAAAAGTGAAAATACACTCTGCCACTTCCGGTAGGCGATGATGATATTGGTGCCTTCTTTCAGGGCCCTTGGAAACCCCATGAGGAGACTCGCCCGCTCTTTTTGTCCTGTTTACCATTCTCATGTAAAGTGATACTAAAGTCTCAGTTTTTTAAATAACAAACCTGTTATACTTACCTGCTCCATGTAGTGGTTTTACACAGTGCAGCCCCAGTCCTCCTCCTTCTAGGGTCCCTCACCAGCACTCCTGGCCCCTCCCTCCCGCTGAGTGCAGTCCTTTCAGACACAGAGCCTTGGTTTGGCTCCACCTCCTCTCTCTCCTCATTGGCTCACTGACTTTGACAACAGCAGGAGCCAATGGTGCCAGTCTGCCATCTCAGCCAATGAGGAGAGAGTCTTGGCTTCTTTTACATGGGCTTGTCTGTTTAACAGAGTCCGCTTGCTCAGCGGGGGATCAATCCACTGATCCCCCGCTGAGCAGGGGGATGACAGGTCTGTCTCTGATTACTGTGCTGAGACTGACCTGTCAGAGTCTTGCTCTCCTCTATGGGGAGATCAGATGGAAATGGACCGCCTGTCCCTTTTCGTCTGATCCCGCAGCTTCCTTGGCTAAAAATTATAAGAGGGTTTACTTCCACTTTTATTTTCTTTCCCAGAGGACCAACAGAAAGTTAGAGGTAATCTCACAACATGAGGGGAATTTCCCTCTTGGATAGTTGTCCCTGGAACAGGTGTCCTTATTGGAAGAGTTCTCTTACCTCCTTATTCTGGAGGCCACGCCAAAATTTTGAATGTTCCCAACTTTTTGTATCTAGTACGAACATAGGACTCATTCTCTCCAATGGGGGAACAGACCACAATAAAAGCTTGACAGCGGTCCAACCCTTCCCACTCTATGCAAAACTGAAAAAATAAGCTTTGCCTAGTTATACACTTTCAAAAAAAGTGTTCAATTTGGTAAAATCTAATTAGATTTGTCCTGATCCTCACTGTTAACACAAGTCTATCTAAAAGAACATGCTCTCCCTTACCTGGCAAGCTATTATAACATTAGTCCTTCACCAAAGATGTTGTTTTTTTACACTAGGAGAACAAAAATGTACCCGTAAAACGCTGTCATGGAAACCTTGGATAGCAAGCACATAAAAATGTGAAAGTCACACCTAAAATGACTTTACTCGAGTGTGTAGTATAATAAGCTAAAAAATGCTTACTCTCCGAAAATTGTTCAATTGTTCCCTTCGAAAACCTGTTTTAAAAGGGTATATTGTATGCAAAGAAAAGATTGTGTTTTATAATATGTCTTACAAATATGCTCGGGCTGGATTGTAGTGTTGTTCCCACAGTAATTTTTAAGAGGCCCTGTCACCAGTTTGATCATTTTGACAAAAATCTTCACATACTATATGTGAAATAAACATATTTTAGGCATGTTCTTTACCTGTAAAAGCCTTGTGTAGACATCCAAAATGCCTGAGACACTTGCTGGGCACTGCCATCTTGGATGAAATAACAGCAGATTCAGAGCTGCCATTTAAGCAAGACTCCCTAGCTTTCTCAACCTTTTTACCCTAGGAGTTGGTGAAATAATTTTCAGGTCCTAGGGAGCCCCTGCTAAGGTTAGCCATGGGGATGGGGGTCAATATAAAAAAAGCCTCTTTCATTAGTGGTCAGTGGGAAGAATGCTGCCCTTGCATTGGTAGTCATTAGGAAGAATGCCGCCTTTACATTAGTAGTTAGTGGGAAAATGCCGCCTTTACATTGGTGGTCGGTGGGAAGAATGCTGCCCTTGCATTGGCAGTTAGTGGGAAGAATATCACACACAGTGGAGGTTAGAGTTCCATCCTTATATAGTCAAGATCATTGGTGTCGAGCTACTATCTTTGCCAATGGTGAAAGACCTGGAACTAAGAAGGCACCATACTAAAACCAAATCCTAGAATGTCAGTGGGGAAAATTTCCCTACATTGATGGCCAGTAGAAGAACACAACCTCTTAGTGGTGATCAGAAGGCCACCCTTAACACCGCTAAGGTGATCATTGGGGTCGTGCTGATGCCTTTGCTGAGTAAGGTTGGCCGGGAACTATTGTGGTGCCATCAGATGGCAGGTCAATCAGCCACAGCTCAAGGAATCCCCAGCAACATTTTGAGAAACCCTAGGGTGCCACAGAACGCTGGTTAAGAATGACTGCTCTATAGTTTTTGCCTTTTTTTGGTTCTCCAGCAGTGGCATAAAAGGTTATGTAGGAGGGTGAGGAGATGGGCCAGCACAGATTGTATTTAGAAACTACAATAAGATGAGAGGGAAGTGGCATTGCAAGGAAGGAGAGTGTTGTGCTAGGGAAAAGACTCTTCTTGTAGTAGTCAATCTTTCTAGCACGTTCTAAGACACAATGCAAGAAAAATAAAAATAATTTATGGAAAGGAAAAAAGCTGCAAGTAACAATTTCCAATATAATATTTTTTTTGTACGTTGCATGTTCTTTTTTTTTTTTTTTTTACGTTGGTGATGGGGTCACATTAAGGACCTTGCTTTAATGGTGATTCGTTCCTGGGCAATAATTGAACACATTGGCAGCCTTGTCTTGCACACAAGAGAAAAAAAACTGCATGTCCAGCATTTAATTGCATCCCACCGTTCTGTTTTTACAAAGGAATCCAGAGCAGGGCCTGTCAGCTGACAGCGTGCTCACAACCTATAAACTGGCACACCAATGATTGGCTGATCTCCCACGTTTGACAGAATCAGCAGTTCTGTGTAGGTTGTTGAGGGCTAACATTCCTTTTCTGAGGTGATTACCATGCTGGGAGGAGATATGGGAGAAGCACAGGATTTTCTCCCCACATCTAATAAAATCAGAACCTTTTGGTAAATACATGTGCCGAGATCCACTGCGGCAAACTAAAATAGCCGCACTGCCCATTCCAACAGAGGCCTCAATGTGAATATGTCACCGCACAACAGTTAATTACCATCCGTCCATGGATACACGGCCTTGAATGAAGAGTTTTGCCGGTGCCCTAGTGCCCCTGTTCAGTCAGTCTCAATGCATATTACATGATTGCCTGATAGGCCTAGGAAATCTACCCCCCCCCCCCCACAATCTATGACCAGAATTCAAGATTGGGCTATGTGTCAACAAGGCCAAAGTGCAGATCACAGCAATTATGGCAGCCGACTCAGCGGTTTCCATGGCGACAAGATTGAGAATTCTTTGTGATTTATTATTTACCACTTCAGACTCTCATTCTCTGATTTAATTAGAAGGAAGGGATTACCATAAGGTTTGTCACTTCCAAATCGAAGGACCATTGTTACGGCTACTGGGAGAGCCCTTACCCTGAAAGCAGGCATTAAATTAGGGAGGCCCCCATCCCTACACTCTCCATCTTGTTTGCTGGAATGTTTCTCTTGGACATTTTGGCAGTTGTAAAAAAAAAAAAAAAAAAAAAAAAATCTCCTCCCCATCCCCTGATTAATTGCTGCTTGCTAACAATAACAGAAGGCCCATAAGGGCACATTAGGCTAACCTTGTTTATTTCTCTGTAGGTGAAGCCAACATGGTTATCAAGTGTGAAGAGGAATTGTCTTCATTTTTCACTGAGCAAAGGCATTTATTTATTTTTTATTTTTTTCTTCTAAGTGTCAGGATGTCTTTTTCTCTTTTTCTTTTTTCTATTTGTCTCTTTTGAAGGAAAAAAGATGAGCTCAAGTAAGCGGAAACGGCTCTGTATCACAGGCATTTGAGAAGAAACAAAAGGGCACCATAACTTTTATTGCTTAAAGTTTGTTTTAGACTTCTATGTATTATTTTTACCCTTTCCACTGTTCTATTGTGATAAATCCGAAGAAGGACCTTTTTATTTGAATCCCAAGACCAGCTTAATCTTTTAATTTATTTTGGATAGAACTGAGAAAAGAGAACTACTGCTGTTGGGGAGATTTTCCCCTCACTTCAGGGAACAGAGGAATTGTAGGAACATTTTCTTCATGGGTACACAGACAAAACAAATTTTCGGGTTGAATGCCCAAAGAGTGAGCACTTCAGAAAAAATTGATCATGCCCGTGTCCCAGGAAGTGCAGGAGGACTCCTAAAGAGTGTCACTGATGGTCTTCCAATATCCAAAACGTAAGATGAATTCCAGGATTTGGCAATTTTTGCACACTTACGCTGGCCCGGCTTGGGCAAATGTAAGTATGTGTGTGCCATACGTTGCTGGATCCCCATAGAAGCTTTAAATCGCTGTAGTAGACACTACTACAGTTCTTCAGTGATCTCCATTCGCTTCTGAGTACCATGCCAAGCAGCTGCCTTGCATTGTGAACACAGGAGGTTGCATGCTCGGCAATGGCGCCAGTCAGGGAAAACATGACATTATTTTAATGAGTACAAAGTGTTTTTTGATTGTAAGTACAGTCTAAATGACATGGAAAGCTAGTGGAGATCACCGACTGGGCCACCTACTGATTTAATTTAAGCTGAATCAGCAGGAATTGGCTAAAGTTCAATCTGCGTATCACCAACTTTAGCCTAATGACGCATACACATGGCCGGAATTTCCAACAAGAAAAGTTCGATGTGAGCGTTTGGTCAGAAATTCCGACCGTGTGTAGGCACCATCGGACCTTTTCTGTCGGAATTTCTGACAGCAACAATTTGAGAGCTCGTTCTCAAATTTTCAGACGGAAAAGTTCTGTATGCAATTCCAACGCGCACAAAAAAAACCCACACATGCTCGGAATCAATTTGAGGCATGCTCGGAATCATTGAACTTCATTTTTCTTGGCTTGTTGTGCCCTTGCTTGTTGGCCCTTGCAGGGAAAATGGACTGCAACCTTTTTAGAGTGAAGATCTAGTGTGAGTGATATTTTTTCTCTGTAGACCTCTAAAGCCCAATTAAGGCCACACTGCATGGATCAACTGCTTGTTTTGTCTAGGGGTGAAGAGAGAGCTTATACTCGCCTGATCCTTCATTCCACCAGAAAAGGGCACACCCTCACTGTCCAACGGTGGATTGTTCTGGTCTATGGAGTCTGCTCTGGGTTTAATGATGTCGGGAACTGTCCATAACTCCATACCGCTAGAGCACATGGGTGCTGAACCAGTCTTGTGTTGGAAGGATCAGAGGATTAGGTAAGTATATCTCCTTTCTCCTCCCCCTAAACAAAAACAAGCAGTTAACCCGTGCAGTGCAAGCACAGCCCTGCTGCATTGGAAAACATAATTTATTTGCTGGAAGATGGGCTTTAATAATGGGCAAAGAAATGTGAGTCTAGTTTGAAAAATCCTGCTTTTGTTGAGCTCGGTGGTGCCAATAGGGCCACCCACAGAACTTATTTTGGCCAAGTGACCAGGAGTCAGCCGAAAGCTTAAGGATTTAAGTTTGATGTTCCTCTGCTGCTTCAAATGTGGCCACATGTTTATTTGCTGCCATGCCCTAACACAAGGGTTGGGTGCTGTAGGCCTACACTAGGAGTTGCAACAGCAGTTTTGCTTTCACCATGACCATAGTGGTGGGAGATTACGTTATTTTGCAAAAAAAAATTTAAAAAACGTCGCCCTTTTTAATTTCCAGACCAAATTTTCAACAGATGCCTTCATTTACTTCCAGAAATATGATTAACGTGTACAAATTAGAAAAGGACTCTGAGTTCACGGCTTCATGGTCATAACTAATACAGCTCTTGGTATTTCGAGTCACACATCCAATACTACTGAAGTGCTGTGTAATCGGCAGAGATTATTCCTTGTGACACCCCAGGCCGCGGGACGGCTGCTGTGCATGCCAGGGTTATATTTGGAGGCAATTAAACCCAACACAAGTTCTGCTCATTATATAGCTTTCCTTTTGCTTAAAAAAAAAAAAGCGCGTCGGGAGAGGAGAAAAGGGCGTCTGTTTTCGGCCGTGAGCTAATGGTGAAAAGTCATTAACATAACCCTGTTTGTATGTCACCCGAATGCGTTTTTGAGTTTTGTCATAACTCACACAAACATTTTTCATTCTAATTGGCCTGTTAAAGGTCTAATCCGTACAGTAAAGCGTCGGCGAGGTGTGTAAAGCGCTCACAGTGTTTAGCCCATTCCTGTAATTTATCTCGCTTTCCTGCTTACACATCAAATTAAACCTTTTTATGGCTGTTTGGCCCCCACCAGAAAACGTGCGGGCCGTTTGGCTGCCAAGTAGGCCCAGCGTTGTGTTGGAGGGAAGGGGGGGAACAGTTGTGGCTGTGTTTTTTTTTTTTTTTTTTTTTTTAGAGGTGGAAAGGGAATAAGGTGACGAAAAATGAGCTAGGCATCTTTATGGGGGGATGGAATAGGGTCCATGTGTGATCTCAAGATTTTTAGATTTCCGAGGACCAAGGCAAAGACAGCACATTCGTTTTTTTGTAAACTTTTACCTGTAAAGTTGGCACATACACTGAGGCTCTGTTTACACCATTGCGACCCGAAAGTCTCGCAATTTTGATGTGGCTGGAAACAATGCCTTTGTATTCGTAAGGTCTATAGACCTCAAGTCGCATCAAAGTGGGACCAAAATAGTGCAGGGACTACTTTGAAGTTGCACAGATATGAACGGTACTCGGAAATCATGGGGAACGACTTGTCATGCGACTTTGCAGTCCCAAATCGCATAAGTCGCACTAGTGGAAACAGAGCCTAAATGTTAATGTCCACTGATATGACCATTCCAAGCATGCTGAAAAAAAAAAAACGTAAAAAATGTAAACAAGTCTAGTTCATATTAGAAGGGTTCCTGCATGTGAGCAGGCAGCTGAAGTAGGGCAGTAAAACTCTTCTCTGATTATGATATTTCTCCTTTGCAGTCACCTTATAAGTCAATGTGTCATTTTTAGGCTTTTGGGCTTTTGTTTTTTTAGCTTAGCATGTAGTGCATCAGCTTTAGCAAACCTGGCATGCTTGTTTCTTGTCAGTCATTTGTACTACCAAAGCCGATGGGGGGGCTGTATAGCGGCCTGGCAATTGACATTTTCAGGTATGGTTTAGCAGTAGCAGCCTTCACCCCTTCTATTCGGAAAGGTATGATGTAATGAAAGGCTGGCTGTAGCTTTTAACAAGCTTTTAGCGAGCAACGACAAGTGTGAAACAGAGCTGAAGGGTTGTCAGAATCATCAGACAGGTTCGGTGAGGATGGGGTTAATGGAAATCGGCCTTCACAGACACTTCAATGTTCAAAGCTTCCCTGCAGGTCTCTCTTGGCTGGTCACAGTCACAGGACCTATCGGGTTACAGTGATCTCAGTGTGCTCTGTTGTTTGCATGGACTGCCAATAAAGTTCTTGTGTAAGCCCTTGCTTTGCTGGAGGTTCACAATCCTATTTAGGATTTAAAGTGTAATTACATCTTTAAGGAATGCATGCAGTTTGACATATTAATCCTGTGCATGCAACGCACATTTTTGGTGTTTTACACTCTGACGGGTTTCAGGGGCATTTCCTATACGATGGCTGGAGACTGTGGGCCCACTTTCTGGCCCCTCTCTCCTCCTGAACTGACTCTCTTTTTTTGGTCTAATAAATGGATATCTATAATTGGGGTTTCACCAATACCACTCTTTTAAGGCCTCTTTCACACAGAGCGGACCGTTTTTGTGTCCGCTCCATGTGTGTCCGTCGGCTCAGCGGGGATCCTCCGTAATCCCCGCTGAGCTGTCGGCGGATAGGGCGGTCCCCGCACACTGTGCAGAAACCGCCCTGTCTCTTCTCCACTCTCCCTTATGGGGAATCGGATGAAGACGGACCGTCTGTCCGTCTTCATCCGATCCGCCGGATGGAAGAAAAATAGGGTTTTCTTCCGTCCGAAAAAACGGATCCTGACAGACGCGGATGGTTCCGTAAACGGACTTGTAATAAACGGACGATCGGTCCGTCAATGTGAAAGGGGCCTAAGACGGAGTACAAGTACCGATACTTTTTCAAGTACTCGCCGATACTGATTAACAATCCTTTTTTTAATGTCATGTGACCGTTTTCAAAGCACAATACAGACTAATGATCTCTTCTGGCACTGATTATGCAGCACTGATTAGCACTGATAAATGACACTGATAGGATTAGGTGGCACTGATGGGCGCTAATATGCAGCACTGATGAGCACTCCTAGGTGGCGCTGCTTATGCGGCACTCCTAGGTGGCGCTGCTTATGCGGCACTCCTAAGTGGCGCTGCTTATGAGGCACCAATTGACAATAGCTGGCCTGGCATACTTGCATGAATGATAAAAAGGAAAAGAAGGATTTTGCAATGCTATGTGCATAGCCATATAGCATTGCAAAATCCTTCCTTTCCTCATCATTCATGTCATTTATCATGTAATATATGCTGTGTTGCCCATCTTGGTACACCCTGCGATCGACTGCAGTGGATATCTTGTTACGCCCAAACTATATGGGCTGGGTATAACAAGATGTCGGTTGCTGGCTTCCTGCGGCCGAGTGCAGGGTATACAAAGATGGGCATCGGGAGGTTCAACCTCTGACGGAGACATAGAACGTCACTTCCGTTACCGAATGTGACGGCTCCAGGCACCGATTCTGACGGAACATGCGGCTGCACCCCTGCCCCGGCCTGCTTACACATTTCCACTGCTGCCAGCCTGTTGAGGACTCACTCTCTGCCCCCACTTGACTCTATGCCCTTGGAGGACCGGAACGATGTCTGATGTCATTTCCACCCAATGGCCTTAAAGGGGCTGTTTTCTTTTGGTCTTTTTGACCCCAGATCTCCCAAAAAAGAGGTCCTGTCATGGAGATTATGAAGTTTCGTAGTTTGCTGCCATTCCACGAGCATGCGCAATTTGAAAGCGTGACATGTTATCTATTTACTCACGGCTACATCATCTTTCACATTATACAAATAAGACCGCTGCACAAATACGGTGTGACATAAAGTATTGCAATTATCTCCATTTTATTCTCTAGGGTCTCTTCTAAAAAGTATATAATATTTGTGGGTTCGAAGTAATTTTCTAGCAAAAAATACTGATTTTAAATTGTGAACAACAAGTGTCAGAAATAGGCCTGGTCCTTAAGTAGTTAAATCCGGCTGGTTGTCGGGAAGCTTTGCCAAGACTCAAGTCCTGAACGCTGCAGACCTTTTATTCTTTATGTAACTTTAATTCATGAGCACTTATAAAGCTGTTGCACTAAATTAGTAATTTGTTTTTATATGAAGTTATTTGTTTGCAAGTCGGATTTAGCGGGGGGGGGGGGGGGGGTATACAGGGATCGGTGTACAGCTGACCAGTTGAATGAAGCCATACCGGGGAAGATTGTGCCGTGAATAGGCAGAAGGGATATTATGAATGGTGTGTGTTTAGCAGCGAGATCACTGATGTGCTCCCCTAGGTATAATCCAAGCTGATACAGTGCAGATGAGCCGAGAAAAACAGGAGGAGACCGCCGGGGGAATCATTCGGCAGGCAAAGTTGTGATGGGAACTAGTCTAAAATATAGACGTCGGCTCTTGTTTGTAATACTTGTTGTGTTTTTGAACGCGGCCTTCTACTACAGCCTTCTGAGCCAACGCCGCACTGCAATTTTTATACTTTTTATTATATTTTCTTTCCCCCTCGTTACCTTAAGTGTCTGTTCTGCTATTGTAGCCTCTTATTAACACAGGAGTAGCTGTCATACGGCCATTGTTCACAGCTCGGTCATCCAGCTGTCATCCCTTCCACCAGGTGCAGCTACAAAAGACTGCTTGTTCTGAAGAGGAGGGCAACACCGAGACCTCTGTAATTATACACTTGTTAGAAGTCCCTCCGTCCAATGTTTTGCTGAGAAACTTGGGAGCGCGTTCAGCACTTGTGGAATGGAACCGATTTATTAAAATATGGTGACATCACACACTCCATCTTATTTCTCACTTATCATGTCACCCTACCTATTTCTCTGTTGATTTACCCCTAGAGATCCTATCCGTAACACACTTCATCCTTGGTTGGGGGGGTGGGGCTTGACTGCATTTTTATCACTTACTTTCAGCTGCTCCCCCTTAAGCTGCAAAGGCAGTGAGGGGATTGAACACATGATGGACTATAATGCGTTTGCAGTGCGGCGTTCCAATATGTATACCCACTGTTGCACCCAACTTAATGTGGCAGCATCGTAACTGTGTGCTATGCATGCAGTTGCAGCATGGTTGTGCAGGGTTTTTAGGGGGTAGCCATGCAGTGGTAAGGCAACAAGCGTGGTCACTGTACAACAGGACAACAAAACAATCACCCCTTCTTCCTCCTCCCTTCTCGCTCCTCCTTCCTCTTCCTTTTTTTTCTTTTCCTCTTCCTTCCCTTTTTCTTCATCTTTCTTACAATCCAAGGTTCCGACCTTACTTGCATGCATGCATGCATGCATGCATACATACATACATACATACATACATACATACATACATACCCATACTAGGGCTAATTTAGATAGGAGCCAATTAACTTTTCAGCACTGTGTATATGTGTGTGTGTGTGTGTGTGTGTGTGTGTATATATATATATATATATATATATATATATATATATATATATATATATATATATATATATATATATATATATATAATGTGTGTCTATTTTTCCTTTTTTTAATTTATGGAGATGGATTAGAACACGTGTCCATTTCTATCACTGTGTCCCTCGTAGAGCGATTCCCCCCCTCTCTATTTGTCCTGTTTACCATTATCATTGAAAGTAAATGAAAATCCTAAATGTTTGGGTTGTCCCCAGAAAAGTAATAGAGGGAAAATCGTTCATGGGAAACACTAGTTCTGGTGATCTGGGGGTGGGGTTCCCTTAATTTGCATTAATGTTGTCTCACTTCCTGTTTTGACTCTGGGACGGGCAGTGAAGGTAAATCTCCCTAATGGGACAAAGATAGCAAATGTTACAGTGGTGTTATAACTTTCCCTTACACTATCCAAAATTAAGTAAACAAGTTTGACCTACAATTATACTTTTAATGTGTTTGATTTTTTTATTTTATTTTCAAAAGCTAATTTTAAATAGTAGTTCCATTCTTTTTGTTGAGAAAGCTTAAGTCTTCAATTCTTCATTCTTGTTTTTCAGGGTTCACAAGAGCTGCACTGCCTTTTGGCTTAGTTCGGCGGGAGCTTGCCTGCGAAGGATATCCCATCGACCTCCGATGTCCAGGAAGTGATGTCATTATGATTGAAAGTGCCAACTACGGGCGTACAGATGACAAGATCTGTGACGCAGACCCCTTTCAGATGGAAAACACAGACTGCCATCTTCCGGACGCCTACAAAATCATGTCCCAAAGGTACGCCGTGGTGATCCCATAGAACATAAACCACGTTTACCTTAACAAAAGGCCCATATAAGATAGATGGTCAGCTACTTTTCTCAACAGTTTGTCCTCAATGTCCTCTTGAAATTGGTGTTTAGGTCTTTTTATAAATGTAAAAATAAGTGGATATTTATGGTGTAATTTGGTATAAGGCCATTTGGAAAGGTTTATGTCATGGTCGTATGTGGGAGTATAGAGATATATTAATGATGAACATAAAAAGATAAATATATTTTTGTATTTACTGTATATAAAGTAGAATAAAAAAAAATGGTAAACCCAAAAACTAGAGGTGCACTGAGTGAAAATTTTGGTACCGAACCTGAAAATTCAGGATGCACTTGGCGGAAAATGAAAATTTATTAATTTTTTATTTAAATATGTTTATATATAAATGCATTATATTCAACTTTTTAATTGATATCATGAATTTAAATGAATATGAATTTGTCGGTCATTATCGGCACCTTTTTAGCCCAAGCAACTCTCAAGAAAAAATGCATCCCTTTAAATGACTATGTATGTCTTCACACTGGTCAGTTGAGCTTCCATTGTGGTGTTAAAGATCTTGCGTGCTGCATTTTTGGTCAAGGCACCCCCTTATTCAAAACGCAGCACAAACACACTTATAATGCACCCGTGTTACATTTTTAGATGTTATTGAGTCACATGACCTATAAAAAAACACCATAAGCTCAGTAAAATCGTGGCAAAATTGTATGCATTTTCGGCACCATTATCGTCCTCTTTTCTTTTTTTTTTTTCCTTTTTTTTTTCCTCTCTATTGGCAAAATGCAGAAAACACAATTTTCGACCAATATGTTTTAGCTGCCAAAATTTAGGTGCATCTCGAAAAAAAAACTGAATATATTTCAGTTCACCAGTCCTTTAAAAAGAATCCTTCTACCATGTTCAGACTTTATAGACTGTGCATACGGGTTTCTCCAGTAAATAAAGTGTCACTGGGTTCTAATTAATGGTGTCATAAGGATCGTCAATGAATAACAGTTCTAGGAAATGTGTTATTTATTCAATGCCTATAAATGTTAAAGTTCCAGATAGGTCACAATAATTCAACACCACCTAAACCACAACACTTCCAAAGGTGGGAATATAATTGGAGGTATGGTGACATTTTATTTATGTAGCTTGAGTTGCGTTAAAAAAAAAACATTGTTTATTAATTTTTTCTTCTCTGGCCACATAAGTTAATATCGCATTATGTCCAATTATATTTCCACCTTTGAAACTTTTATGGTTTTCTGGAACCTTCCATTATATGAAACCCTGTTATTCTTTGACCCTTAAGACACCATTAGTGGGAGCCCTGTGACACACTTGTCTGTAGGAAACACACACCAACTATATTGTCAAAAGTATTGGGACACCTGCCTTTACACACACATGAACTTTTAATGGCTCCTTAGTCTGTAGGGTTAAATACTGAGTTGGCCCACCCTTTGCAGCTATAACAGCCTCCACTTTTCTGGGAAGGCTGTCCACAAGGTTTAGGCGTGGGTCTATGGGAATGTTTGACCATTCTTCCAGAAGCAAATTTGTGAGGTCAGGCACTGATGTGGCTTGTAGTCTCCACTCTAATTCATCCCAAAGGTGTTCTATTGGGTTGAGGTCAGGACTCTGTGGAGGCCAGTCAAGTTCCTCCACCTCGGACTCGCTCATCCATGACTATTCCAAAGTTTCAAGATAGTTCTATGGCTGTACTGTATAAAAATAGGAGCCAATATTAAATAAAAAATTAAAAAACACATATGTATGGTGTTGTCCAACATGTGCAGCGGCAAAGAAATCTCATTATAAATGTTCGGTATTGGTGGACATGAAAAATATATAATGTAGAAGATGGGATTCAAACCAAAATCCATAATTGCCCTGATTTTATAAAAGTCGGTTTTGCCTATTCAGTGCATCAGTTGTCAATCCTATTTGTCGTAAATCACAATTCCAGGTTTAACCACTCGCAAGACTGAGCTTTTTTTTTTTCATGGCACATCTGTTTTCTTCAATCTAAAGGCTGAATTCTAATTGTTTATCATTGCTTAGTGGCCTAGATATTGGTACTCCTAGCTGATTGCATGGCACACTCTCTGGAGATTGTAGGTTCTTCTGGAAGGTCAGAGAGGGATGAAGTTACCCAAATGTCCAGCCAAAACTTGTTTCTAGTTTTGGATAGAGTGTGAATGGATTAAAACCCCTGTCAAATTTTTGCTGCTATTTGGGCTTCATTACAGAGATTTTGCCTCATTTATCGGTTTGTGGTATCGATTGTAGGTTTAGGCTGGCCATAGACTGTTCGAATCTCTGCCGGTTCAGCAGGAAATGGCCAATATTTGAACCATTAATGAGCAGGCTGTATGTACCAAGGTAATTAACTTGGGTACAACAGCCTGCCGGATTTGCTTGTGGTTATCGCAAGTGGCTGATTGTTTGCATTTGATGCATTTTTGTTGTTGGTAGAGACTTCTATTTTTATTAAAGAATTATGCTGGCAATGGATGGTTCCAATCTCGTCCAGTTCAGCAGGGACCAGATGAGATTCCAACCATCTATGGGCAGGCTGATTGTACCCAAGTTGATCCACCATTGCCAGCAAAATTACTGTTCTCCCAGCAGGGACCGCTCCCTGTGTCACCCATCCCCTTCCCCAGGAGAACACATTAGCTCCATGGAAGGGATTCCCCCATCAACCATGAGTATGTTGATGAGGGAATTGAGCCATGTTTCTTTTATGCAACCAGTAAACTCATGGTTGCTGAAAAGAAAATCCCATCATCTATGGCCAGCTTTAGAAGCCAGCTATAGTTTGGTGTATTGTTGCTGGCGAGCAGGGCTACATATTGGAGAGAATCTTTTGAAATAGTCATTATGTTTATCTCTTACCACCCCAGTTGGCCACAATGTTTCTGATTCCTTGGTCTTTGCAGGGTAAATAGATTGTGAGCTCTTTGGAGTGCAGATCCCAATGCAAGCATTCTTTGTTCTCTGTAGAGCTCTTCAAAGTTTCTAGCCAATAGGCAAATAAATAGGAGTGTGGTTAGAATTAATATAAGCTTGTGTAGGAGATGGCTTTTCTTTGTAACAGCTGTAAGTTCCAGAGTACTCAAATCTCCTCTTTAGTTTCACATGAACACTTTTGTGTTCCGTCCTGATCTCTCTCGGGGTGTCCATGAAATATTCATTTGTGCCTTGACCTCCAAGGCTTCCACAAGGTCCGTGGTTGCATGTGACATGGAACTGCTGTTTTCCAAAGACATGGATTGGTAACCAGGGCACGTTTTGTCCAGCTTGAACATCCCTTTGTCCTTCTCCATTTTGTCAGAAAGCATTCTCTGATCTCCTACTGTATGTCAGACGGAGCCTCGTTAGGTCCAGGGCAGGTTTTACCATGTGGTTGCCCAGCTGTTCCCCCGTAGAACCGGCAAGAAGAATATTTACACGCTGGACATGGGAGTCTCTCTTTTAATTGGTAAATATCTGTCTCTAGTTCACTTCACTCTCTGCCTCTTTCCTTTTAAAGATAGTTTAATTTATTTTTGTAACTTTTTTTTTTTCCTTTGCTTAGGATTTGAAGTGATTTGTAGTCATGTAGTTGCCTCAGTCATCTCTTGGTATTTGCTTCTGTACCCCAGGACCAATTACCGTTCATCAGATCTCGGTGCTCTTCTCCCATCTTTTTTGCCGCTAGTCTGTACATCAGAGCTCCTTTGGGAAATTGCCTCCTTCAGTTACCTGTCATGTCAACTTCAGTCTTCTTAGGCTTGGGGATTATGAGTGTTGTAAGTCTCTGCCTGATCTAATAGTTCAGCGCTATGAGAGACAGCAAGGCCGCGCATCCTATATTTTTCTTCCTGTCGTTTTCGTAGGCCCGTTTCTCTGCTCAGAATTCCGCGGTTTAAATTGCATGGATGTGCGTAATTTACAGCTTTGGCATTGTGGTAGAAAAAGAACACGCGTTATCACTTTCAACTTTTTTGTGCAACCTTTTGAATGCTTTTTACATTTTTTAAATGTATTTATGTAAATGGAAGGGGTGTTTTTTTTTTTTTTTCTTTTTCTTTATTTTCTTTCTTATGCTCATTACAAAAATATTAAGCAATACATAGTTTCTTCTTAAATCCACTAGAAGGAGCTCTGGGTAAAAAAAAGGGGTTGTAAAGCTTTGTGTTTTTTTCACCTTAATGCATACTATGCATTAAGGTGAAAAAACACCTTGCAATCTCCGGCCCCCGCGAGCCCCCATTTTACTTGCCTGAACCCTGGGGCGGGGCCGAGTCATACACTCTGCGGCTATGCACGCCGAGTGTATAACACGGGAGCGCGCCCGCAAGGTAACCCCCTCGGGAGAGAGCTTCCCAGAGAGGGTTAGCTCTTGCGGGGAGGAGCCGAGACAGCCACCGCGGGACCCCAGAAGAGGACGTTCGAGGGCCACTCTGCGAAAAACAAACTGCACAGTGGAGGCAAGTATGATATATTATAAAAAAAAAAAAAATGAACCTTTAGTGTCCCTTTTTAATGGTGCAACCTGTCTTCTTGTGCAGTGGTGGTCAACTTGGATATAGGTGGCATAAAATGTGACATTCGAAAGGGGCTGCACATAATATTTAGTTTATACAATGCTACAGATGTTTTATTAGATCATGCTAATTGGGTGGTTGAAGCCTGGATGCTTTTTGCAATAGACAATCAGAGATTAGGGACCTGTTACACGAGACTGGTAGAGGTCACTGTCATTACAGCTTCTTCACCAATTAGAGATCCCACTTTTGACTGCTGGGGTTTGAAAGCTCCGCTGGGGTTTGAAAGCTCCACAGTAAGTACCAAAGGGCCACTGGTTAGTCAACAAGGCTCTAGTGGCTCTTCAAGACATTTTGTATTCAAGCAGTGGCCTGCCAGTTGCAGTAAAGGAAACACGCTCATCTCTCAAGTGCAGCAGAGAGCCCCATTTAATTTTTTTTTCCAGTACAGGCTCAAGGATACACACTGGTAGTTCAGTTATCTTTTATTTTTTAATTGGATAAATATTGCATTTGAATATGAATATTTTATTATAACCCGTTGTAGCTTATGGATGGAAAGATCCAATCAGAACAGCCGCTCAGGACACTTTTGATAAAAAGAGCTGAATAGCAAGACATTTAGATAATACATAGTAGTAAATGATTAAAAAAAATGACCAAAAGCTAATCTGTTATTTTTTTTTTTTTTGGTTTTAAAAAGGAAAAAAAAAATTACCAGCCTTTATATGATATTTATCGCATTTAGTTAGAATTCTTTTTATGACCAGCATTGTACTTTTTGACAACTAATTTTAAGTTAATTAATAACGCAGCATATATTCAGTAAAGCTTGTTCTTCATGCTTTCTCATGCTAAATCTTTTTAAATTAAAAGAGTACATGAAAAAAAAATTATCTAGTAGTCTGTCTTTCTACATAAAAAGGGGATAGATTTAAATATAGAAGGCCGAAAACATTATCATTGTTGAAAGGTTGGAGAAGGAGCTTCTCTTTGTTTTTTGGCTCTCTGACTTCATTTATGGGATTTCCCCTTACGGGCTCACCGGGATAAAAACTTGGGGGATGGGGGATCACTAGGAAAACAAAAAGACAAGGTACCAACCTTTTACCACTATACATTGTTTGCTTGTTGTGACAATATCTCTCCCTGTCCCTTTAGGCCAGGGGTCGCTAAACGTTCTAAAGAAAATGCCAGTTTAGTTTTCCTCAGATATTAGGGGGCTGGACGGTACTCAGTTGGGAGTAAGCTATGCCGGATCTTGGGTATTTGACAGAAAAATCGTTAGTGTCAGTGGGCGAAATAGTGCCCCATTTTTGTTGTCTGTGGAGGGAATTATGCCCATCCTTGGTGTCGGTGGAAGGAATGGTGCCCCATTGTCAGTTGCAGGGATTATGCTCAATCGTTGGAGTCAGTGGAAGGAATAGTGCACCATTTTTGTTTGTGGCAGGAACTATGTCCGCATGGTTTGTGTCCGTGGAAGGAATAGTGCCCCATTGTTGGTGTCAGTGACAGGAATAATGCCTCAAGGGTCAGATAAAGGCAAACAAAGTGGTGGTGTTTGTAAACCACTGCTTTAGGCCTTAATCTTCATGACGAGAAAAAAAAAATCTCCCCAGTGTGGACACATGGCAGTAAAAACCTGACGAGGGTCTAACCTTTCTATGTTCTATTAAACAAACATTATTAAAAAAAATTAACAAACCTTGCTCAAAGTAGGTGTCTTCTGCCCTGCTTGTTGACATCTAATAAAGAAGTACAGAAGTGTCATTGGCGCTTTTAAAAAACATGGGTCTACTTCAAGGGAACGACCAACCAGAACCAACCCCTGTTGGATTATTGCTACTGTTATGCCGCGTACAGACGATCCGACATTCCGACAACAAAACCATGGATTTTGTTCCGACGAATGTTGGCTCAAACTTGTCTTGCATACACATGGTCACACAAATGTTGTCAGAAATTGCGAACGTCAAGACGCGGTGACGTACAACACTTCGACAAGCTGAGGAAAATGAAGTTCAATAGACGGCAATCTTCTGCTTGATTTCCGACATCAAGTTTTTGTTGTCAGGAAATTTAGGAACTGGTTCTCAAATTTTAGTTGTTGGAAATTTTGTCCGCAAATGTCCGATGGAGCCTACACACGGTCGGAATTTCCAACAACAAGCTCCCATCGAACATTTGTTGTCGGAAATTCCAACTGTGTGTACACGGCATTAGTGAGATTTCCTCTTAGCTGCTGCGTGTGGCAACAGTTTAAATGGACAGAAAAGGAAGGAAGCTCTCCAACAGCAACTCTGAGGCAGAATTTTTTTTTTTTTTTTCACTGAATTTATATTTTACACTTCAAATCTAAATATATGTAAGCAACAGAAAAATACACACGCCTATTATTTTATGCTCCTATTGCTAAAATGCACAGTAAAAAAAAAACTTTAATTGGCCTGTAACGCAGGCAGATGACGCCTTTTTTTATTTTTAAATGCTTTGCTTTTTTAGCGGTTTTCCTATAAACATTAATTATTGTGTATTTTTGGAATGGTAACACTTTGATTTTGATTTTTTTAAACGCATAGCCTACTACACAAAGCAATAATCTTACAATGCTCTTGGCAGCCAATGAGAAATCCGTTTTTAGTCTAAATTTAATAAAATATTTTTGGAGCACTCTCTTGATTTTGTTCTATTGATTTTATTCTTCTGCATTGTGATTCTGTACGTCCGCTCCGGACTTTACTCCATTCATTGCCCTCTCTGTAAAAATCACACAGAAAGTTATTGGATTCTGTAGAGGTGTGAATAGACTCTAGAATTTGATCTGCGCGCTTTGCGCCTGAAATGGAGCGCGTGGCCTTTTGTGTTGGTAACAACATTTAGATCTTGCCTTGCTGCTCAGAAGTCTGGCCAGGTTCCATGTATTGTCTTTTGTGGCTGCTATTGTGCAGGCAGTGGAACTGATGGGAGTTTGCCTGTTAATGAGTCTGTGTGCTGTGACCCTTAAATTATTCAGAGTTTACAGACTGTTTATTTTTAATGATTGCGCTCTAAAATAGGAGAGCAGAAACCAGCAAATTTAGTAGTGTATTAAAAAGTTAAATATTGCAATGAATTTGGAACTTACCCCAAATCCATTGATTACGGCAAGCGTTTCCTCTCTTCAGGGTTGAGGGTGCTGCAGTATTTTAATATAAAGCATCGCTTAAGTTGAACTGATTTCAAAAAGTTTATGTTTTCTGTTATATGGAGCATTTTAATAATGTTACCTATGCTTTTGCTGTATCCTGAAATGTTTTTTTCATAGAGGAATTTCACCAACATGTTAAGAGAATTTCAAGCCCCCCCCCCAAAAAAAAATTATTAAAACATTCATACTCACCTATGTGGATGCAGCATTAATTGAATGCTGCAGCTATCCCCTGTCACCTCTAAACTGAGAACTGAGCGATCAAAGGCCGCTAATTGCTTAGTTCTCCCCTCTGCTCTGAGCAGATAGCGGTGACTATCATCACCAACAGCATTCCCTGGAGCGCTGGGCCTTGCAGGGGACAGATTTCTGGGTGGATTTCAACTGGATAGGACAACTAACTTTAGCTCTCTGCCAGCTAAAGTGTCACAGGAGTGCAAAACAAACTGCATGCCATAGGAGAAGTAGGGTCAAGAGAGATTTGGCCATACTTCTCCTTAACAATTAAGGGTCAGCAGCTACAAATACTGACTTTAAGAAATTAGTTGCTTACCAATCTATGGATTCCAGTGCTGTCTTGTCACGGCTGATTTTTCTCACTGCTTGGATTTGGGAGGTTGCTATGACTTCCAGATGAATGACGGCTGGATCCTCACTGCGCACATAGCAAGACTGGTCCTACAGCCTCTTGGGATGTGTGTTGTGTCCCAGGAGGCTGCAGGTGGGAAGAACAACATCCTCCTCACCTAGGCAAGGATTAAGGAAGTGGGAGGGGGTAGTAGCAAAAATGATACTTGCTCCCCCTAAAAAACTTCAATTCCGTTTCAGGCTTACTGACGGGATCAGGCATGTGGGATTTCGAACACGCCCAAGTCCATCTCCATTCCTGGTGTGTGAGGGTGCCTAGGCACTCCTGTGGATTGAGCCTCATAGTTGAATATCTGCAGTGTGAGATCCAAGGCACTGCTGCCTCTAACTGCTAGTCTGGGTAGATTTGGATTGAGATTTGGTGATGCCACTTCTGTGTTGATCACTGTTCTCCTTGCTGAGGATCTGCCACGAGGAAGCAAAGCCCTGCCCTATCAAGATGGCCACCTTCATACACTGTGCAGAACAAGGTATGGGGAAAAGATCTGACATTTCATGAAATATCTAAAATTAATTTCAGATTTGATGTGAATGGTGTCTTACACTGCGTACAATCCTGGCCCACTAGTCATAGCTATGGTTTACTCGCTTTTAATTTGATGTGAATGGTGTCTTACACTGCATACAATCCTGGCCCACTAGTGATAGATATGGTTTACTCGCTTTTAATTTGATGTGAATGGTGTCTTACACTGCATACAATCCTGGCCCGCTAGTTATGGATATGGTTTACTTGCTTTTAACTTTGCGCAAAGATTCTGAAATGTAGGCCTATTTATGTAAAATTTGGAGCCCAGCTACCTGAGACTTGAGACGTGAAACATAAAATAATAGGAAGACATGGGTGACCATTGAAAAGATCCTCAAGCATTTTTGAGGACCTCCCAGACTGTTCTTTTACATTCCCTTTGAGACGGAAAAAATATGCATAAAGATATGGTCCTCCTAAGTAAATTTTTGTCTTCTCATTTAGGTAATGCATAGTGGAACTCAAATCCCACAGCCTGTTGGTTATGTGGCAGGATATATTACCCCTAACACTGGATCAATATCTTCTTACTAGGTCCAGAGTCCTTCCGTAAAAATGAATCCAATACCCATAAACCACCCTGTTTTATGGACTACTATGGTGCTATGTGGTGGTATAACAGCTAGGCGACTTGCATATTCAGAAGCCAGCATTGAAAACCTCAGTATTTTTCTTATGACTTATCTAATTTAACATAACACAAGTTAACTGCTGCATCGTACACTGCTATTGCAGTCACCATAGAGATTGATTGTCTCCGCATTGAACCCACAGTGAACTTGCATGATCGTCAGCCAAACACCGATTGACTGTAGCATTAGGGAAAAAAAATCTCGTTGCAAGGCCTAGTTTAAGACCTTTATGGCTTCTTATTGATTTTTTTAGAAAAACAGATACAACATTCAAACTTTTGTAGCCCAAAAAATCTTCCCAAGCATTGTCTGTTTTACCTATTTGGAGGTAACATTTTACAGGTTTGCATATCTAGAAATGTTGAGGTTAAAAGATGCCCCTCTCTCTCTTTTTTTATTTTTATTTTTTATATATATGAAGAATCAGTTCTTGTTTTGCCGTGGTTGAATATGCTCTAGAGCAGCAAAGAATTCTGGGAAGCAGACGGTCATTACCTCGACACGGGTTGTCAATATACGCCTAGGGCTCTATCACCGATATTGACATGCAAGTGCTTTGAATATTAAATTTTTTTTTTTTTTTTTTGTGGATGATTAATTACCGTTTGTATTGAGTGAGGCAGTGAACACACTGAGAAGGCTGTTAATTGGAAACATTTTGGTAATGTCCAGATTGACTAGTGATTCTCATTATCCAATGATGATCTGGAAATAATCAAATGTTTATATTGCTACCTCAGATTTTTTGTTTAATTTTGATTTCCTTTTTTAAAGTAGTTCTAAAGGCTCAAGGATTTTTACCTTGCCGCATTCTATGCATTAAGGTAAAGAAACTTCTGGGTGTAGCCCCCCCCCCCCTCTCATATTTTCCTGAGCCCCATCTCGACCCAGCGATATGCACGAGAGCAGCGGCTCTCTTGGGTCTCTCTCCTCATTGGCTCATGTGGCAGTGGGAGTTGGCTCCTGCTGCTGTCAAGCACAGCCTGTAAGACAATGAGGAGAAAGGGGTGGGGCTGAGCCACGTTCTGTATGTGAATGGACACACGCACGCGCACACAGCATTGCTCAAGAGCGAGCCTGCTTAAGTTGCTATGTGTGCACTCGTCGGGGGATGTTAGGAGCCAGGACCACTGGCAGGGGACCCAAAAATAAGAGGATTGGGGCTGCTCTGTGCAAAACCATTACACAGAGCAGGTAAGTATTTATTTGTTTTATCTTTTTTTAGAATCATTTAAAGTAGAGCTATAGACTTTTTTTTTTTTTTTTTTGGATAGAGTAACGATTGGATTAAATAGGAAATTCCTTGGGACCCCCAGGTCACCAAACGAGTGTCCCCAGTGGAAGATTTGGGATTTTCTTTTACTTTTCATGTTCAATGTTAATGGTAAACAGAATGGGGCTCAGACAGCAATAAAAACTGACAAGTGTTCTAATCCCTCTCCACTATCCAAAACTAAAAAAAAAAGTTTGCCTTTAGTTATACTTTATTATTATTAATATATTTTTTTTTTTAAAGCTTTAAATCCTGATAGGCATCAGTGAATTAGATATGTGTCAATCGGTGGCTAAGATCCATAATCAAAGCATAGTGAGTGCCATTTTTTAAATCGGTAGACTAGTGGCTTGAGCTAGTGACCTGTAGTTCTTGACCTTTTAATGCCGGAGACCACTTTATTGGTTCAGGCAGTTTACCTTGCATCAGTGAATTAATATTTCTTTATGCAGCTTTTATTCTAGAATGCAGCTTTTTTTTTTTTTTCCCCATTCTTTGTAAGTAATCAATGTTTTTGGGTTGAACAAGGGCCTTCATGTCACGGTATTATTTTACAGAAATCTGCAAATTTAAAAGATTGAAAAACTATTTTGAAAAGCTATTAAAACGTCAAAGCTTATATATAAATTTAGTGATTGGGTCCAGATCTACTTTAACTATTTTAGATCAAATAAAATAAAAATTATATATATATTCTCCCTTATCAAAAAAACAAATTATTTAAATGGTTCTTCAAGATCTCCAATTTAATTCTCCTTGACTCCAAATTTTAAAAGTGACCTCGCTAAGTTTCGAATGGCTGGAAAATCTATTTATTGTGCATAAAGTGTTCCGCTGTTAGAAAGAGAGCCATTTATATTACTGTTAAGTGTATAGGTTGCATTATCCATGTTAGAAGATTTAACATCTACCGCGGCGATTTAGGATTTTTATACCTGCGCTCATGTAGTCATTTATCGCCTCTTTTACTGCAAAGACCTTTTTTATTAAGTCGTGCTTTTTCCAAAGATGAAATGTAACCAAGAATTATTTTTATTCAAATATAATTTAAATATTCATCAAAGAAGACTTAAGCTCGAAGCTGACAGAATCTATTAACATCAAAAAATATAATTAATTGCATTGGGTATCGCATAGCAAAGTTAGCCAAATAGCTGAGAGGTCTTAGTGGCGCTATAGATTGCAAGGTGATGGTTCGTTTTGTTTTTTTTTTGTCCTTTCTAGCCGCAAAATTAACAGTGATGTGGTTTCCTATGTGGGGCAATTAAAAATGGTTGTTAAGGTTCGTGGTTTTATAGAAAATTCATTGAATATGATTTTGTAAACCAGGCTAGCATGTAAAATGCCAGCCGAGCGAAGGGCTTAGATCAAGGACTCGCAGAAGCCGTGACAGAACTGGATGACGTCGTCTCCGCGACAAAGCAACCCTTCAGAATCCAAATGGGCTTTTACGCTTGGGGAATGAGCGAGAGAGGGAAAAAAAAAAAAAAAAGATTTGCAAGAGAAAACATAAGTATAAAATTGTGACTAACAAAATAAAACACAGGTGGTTTTGTGGTCTGTAAGATGGAAAGAAATACCCAGTACACCAGGCAGAATAGAGTTTGCGTGTTCCTGAATAATATAGCTTCCCTCTATAATCTGTGCACATAAAATATCACTTTTTTTTGGTAATGATTTGGAGGGAAGGCTTTTCATTTAACATATCATTCATTTGGATCTGAACCCACAAAATTAATGCATTACAAAAATAAAGCTTACGGTATGTTGAAAAAGAAAAAGAAAATAAGGTTCATCATTATTATTGAATTATTAATGAAGCATACAAATCCTATGTCCAGGAGATTTTTTCATCCGGTTTGCCAACCAGCGCATGCACAGTGAAGGCCGCGTTCTCCGCATGCCTCCAGAGATTAGAAACCATTGCCAGCATAATACAAGCACACGCTATTTCACAATACATTAAACAAGGCTTGGTTAGAGGCATAGTGAGGAGGTTACCTCTCTGACTTGACGTGGTCACTGGGACAGGTTCTTCAGTCACCATGTGTTTTCTGAACATGATATAAAGTTTCCGGAGGTAAGCACATTAGTCTTTTATATTTTAACTTGAAAGGCAATGTAGCAGAGGACAAATTTCATTTTTATTTAAATACTTGCTGACCTCGTGGAGGAAACAAGTTAACCCTGGCAATGGGGCCACCTCTTGACTGCCTGGGTTAACGGCTTGTTTTGCCTAGGCGGATGATTAATAAGGTAATGTTCTTACCTTGTTTTTCTGTCCCACAGGTTTCCTTTGTGCATTAGACAAGTGTTTCTCAACCTTTTCTCAATTGTGACATCCTTTTAAAATCTTAAGGCCCCCCATTCTAAAATGTAAAAAACAAAACTAGTTTTGCATAACAAACAAGCACTCGCACATGTAGGTTACCCACCATTAAAGGTGGTTTATTCTTACAAAGCAAAATACAGTTTCTCTTCTCCCTCAGTTTATCTCTCATTCAGCTAACTTGACACCAGTGCCGATGGAGAGGAGGGCCAAACAAGGATATAATTAGGGGTCCATGGTCCTCCTTATCAACCTTTGATGTCATTGTTGGGAAGCTGGCAGATACACACAAGGTTGTAATGGTGCACAATAAATCATGTGGCTCTGTGTAAAAAAACAAAACAATTGTTGACAATTATTGGGCCATTTTTAGGCATTTTGCCAAGGCACCCCTAGAGAACCCAGAAGGCACACCAGGTTTCCACAGCAGCCTGGTTAGAAAAGGCTACATTGGCCATTCCTCCGAATCCGCTTCTCTTTGTAACCTTACACAAGAGGGGAAGCTCTACTTTTTGGCACCCCCTTCTAATTTGGCACTTTTTAGGAGGGGCAGTGGGAAACCGGATGTGAAGCCATAGACCTTGACTGCCAGTTTGCCTTAGTTAAGATGTTGGCTCCTAGATCCAAAGCCAATTGAATAATTGACTTGGGTGATTACATCGCTGGATCCCTGGACAGGCAAGTGTACTTATATTCAAAGTCAGCAGCTACAGTATTTGTAGCTGCTGACTTTACATTTTGGGGGTGGTTAGACTGGAGAACCGATTTAGGCTGCAGCCCTCTGACATCTGATGTCATCCCATACAATAAAGGACCAGCAGAAATGCATTATACAAGAGGTCACCAAGGGCGCGCCCACATGCCAAGATTTTGTACAGTGAGGAGAACACTGGCTGTTCGGGGGGGGGGGGGCGTAGGGAATAAGGTAAGTACTGTATGTGACCTTATTCATCGTCCCAGTTATCTTGGTCAAAAGGAGCAATTAACCCTTGAAAGTGCCAAAATGGTCCCACTGCAGGTTAAAGTTTGTTGTCCACCCCCCCCCCCCCCTTCATTCTATAATAGATTTCAACTTTAAAAAGAATGAGGGTTTAGTTATGCTTTAAGATGAAGCTCACCTATTTTCCTTTCAAATGAGCCACACCTTGGATCAGACATGCAATGTAGATGAAAAGATGGCCGTGCCATTCAGCGCTCTCACTCATGCTGTTTTGCCAACCTTTACTGATGCCAATGTATCGCTTGTCTCCATGAGCAGGGTGTGTGTTCTACACATGCAAACATGTCTGACCTGCATTCGGAGAAATAGCGTCAGGGCTCAGGAGACAAAACTCATTAAGAAATGTGGAATATCCAATTAGATAGGCCGAATGCAAAGGGTTTTAATGAGATCAATTGTCAGTCAGTAAGTGGAATTTGCCTCTTCTATTGTTCCATCAAGTTTTTATATATTCAGCGAGCTGTTCATCAGCAGACACGGAACAAGGCTGTGTTGCTAATTGTCAGCACTGTGACATGTTTAGCCAATCAAACGCTGACTTCACGTACTCATTTACATGCATTGAAAATCGGCATTGAGTACTTATTTGACTATAATTCTCTACCACCTTCAGTTTTCCAGTGTAACATTATTTATTTGTGGGGGCAAAATATGTAAATATCCATCATTCTTCGCAAACAGTCAATTCTCTTTTTTGATTCCTTGCTTTTTTTTGCCTCTTGTGTGACAAACTTCTAACAAAATGCCCATCCTCTGATTTTTAGCAGGAAGAGAACACTGAATTTTTCAAAGACGTTGTGTTATTGACTTGCCTGTCATACATTTTGATGGCAGGCTTGTAGTTTGTAGTTAACAGATACTTTTATCATTGCGTTTCCCCCACATCGTTCGGCCTGGGCATCTCTTGGAGTTTAGCTGACACATTTTCTGCTCCAGTTTTCAGGCCTAATTCTATTTATTTCCACAAAGCTGCAGCCTTACCGGCTCAAGGCCCCATAGCTGTATGCGACTGCCATTTTGCAGGAGGGTTGAATAAAATGTCAACTTTTGTGGCCTTTTCTTTTCAATATTTTCAGTGCTACATTTAAATGTGTTTAATATTATCTAAAGGTACACTGTATCAGGGTATGTTAATAGTAAAGTTTTTTTAAATTGCCCTTACGTTAACACAAGTAAGGGTGCTTACAACTATTGACGTATATCTAAATGTTCTATCATTTGTCTTTTTTTTTTTTTATATTCATTTTTTTGGGCTCATCCATGACCCATTGAGCAGAATTACCTCTACTTTTTGTCTAAGCACAATTGCCACTGGAATAAGTGGCCCGATTGCCCTCTGTTCTAGTTCTAATTGATAACTTTTGGATATTCCCCTACTTTAAGTTCTGGTGACAGTGCTTACTAGGGCACATAGAGCTAACAAATTTCAAAGTGGGGACACCATAATAAAAACCGGACAAAAGTCCTAACCCTTCCCTTCAATCCAAAACTCAAACAATAAAATACAATTTTTAACTGATGTTCTGCCCATTTTCACACAGATCAGACAACTGTCTAGTGTATATAATGGTTCCACACACATGGCCAACTATGGGCCTTTGAAAGAGCGATCAGATAATTTGAATATCTGGGGAACAAATAGATACACACACACACACACACACACACACACACACACGACCATACACCCACCATTGATGGTTTCTCTGATGGGAACGGAAGTCCATATTCTGGCACTTCAAGGCCAGGGTGCTAAACACTGAGCCGCCGTCTTGTTGAAAACATATCAGATATTGTTCTTTAAGTCTAAAAGCAGGGTTTTTATTCTTCCTTCCCTTTTTTATTTTTACAGTGTACATACAATCTTGTGCCTTCTCTCCCTTATCTTGCTTTGCATCATGTGTGTGGTGAATCTAAAGTCCTAGCCCCCGAATGATCTCACATATGTCAGCCGTCTCCTTCCCTTATCTATAATTTAGCATCCTCTCCAGTTTATATCAGTGACATAATAGTGCGTGCTAGCTTCTCCAAAGAGCGGTGTCTTTGCCGCTTCATGGCACAATAGCTTGTACTCCCAGGCCTGCACATGGTGTTAGCACATCTTTAATGCGCCTCACTCTTAACATTTTATAGGTCATGATGAACTGAGCCTTGAACGCGAGTCACAGCTAGCAAATGAGGGCCTACTTGCTGCTCCTTCAGCCTTAACCCCTCCCGCCCCGCCGAGCGTCACTCGCCCCTTGAGCCTTTCGCTCTTGCGGAGGAGCCCTGTCACCAGTGAAATGTTAGTCTCCTGGCAAGGTGTTTTCAAAGCAATAAGCAAGCATCCGTTTCCGGCATTCACCAATCTGTCTTCTAGAACCTGTCATAAAGGCTCCGTGGACTGGGCGAGTTTGATTTCCTGTGGTTGATATAAGGAGATATCTTCACTAAGAAAAAGGGAAAGAAAGAAATAACTGATAATGACAACCCTATTCCATTTAATGCTCTGCTGCACCTATCATCTTTTTACATAAACAACTCTTTTATGACACAAAAACAGAGTAGCTGAAAGGTTTTTACTCGTTGCGTTGGCGGTTTTGAAGTGAATGGATAGTAGCTCTCCGTAGTTAACGTTTGGAGTTTTCATTGTACCATTCCATTCTTGTAATTAAAAATAAATATTTTGAGCCGTTGAAAGTCAAATTCACAGCTTTTACGGTCTGAGAGTTGCTTTGCCCACTTGTGGATGTGCTGTGAACGTTTTCAATCTCATTGGACAATTGAGTTAAGACTCTTCAATACATGTAAAAGTAAGCTAAATAAGCTTTACAGCTTCTGTTATATTGTAGTCATATTGGTGATATATTTGACTAGGAAATGTAGCCGCAATGGCACTTTTCTAAAGGCAAAGGTGCCTAAAAAAATACGATGTTAAAGTTTTATTTAAAGCGGTGGTTCACCCTCAGTAACAACATTATAGCATTAAATTCAGCATAGTAGCGCGAGCTACATTATGCCTTTATTTTTTTTTTTTGCCCCATACTCACTGTTTAATCCTATAGTGAAGATTCCGACTCTCCGCGGGGAATGGGCGTTCCTATCCAGAGGGAAAATGATTGACGGCCGGCTATGGCACGTCACGCTCCCCGAAGATAGCCGGAGTAGGTCTCGGCTCTTCACGGCGCTATACGGCGCCTGCGCACAGACTATGCGCAGGCGCCGTGAAGAGCCAAGTCCTATTTCGGCTATTTCCGGAGAAGCGTGACGCGCCAGAGCCGGCCGTCAATCGTCTTCCCTCTGGATAGGAACGCCCATTCCCCGCAGGGAGTCGGAATCTTCACTATAGGATTAAACAGTGAGTATGGGGCAAAAAATATAAATAAAGGCATACTGTAGCTCACGCTACTATGCTTAATTTAATGCTAGAAAAATTTATAGGGTGAACCCCCTCTTTAAAGCTGAACTCCATGGAAAGAAAAAAGTCCTCCCTTGAAACGGGGGCTGCCTCTGCACTACAAGGATTAAATGCTCGTTTGGGTCCAAGGGACCGTGAAAAATAGTTTAACTCACTGGACCCACCCCCCCCCCCTCCCATGTTGCAAGACCGGTCACCCTGCAGCCTCTTCCCCATTCCAGCGGTTTCAGGTCGTTGGGTCAAGTGTTGGATAATCTGTTCCCGGAGCATGGAGAAGCGCCACCTGATGGAGGAACTGAGTAACAATATTAGACTAAACAAGCATTTAACTTGCAATCTGGGGCCTACAGCAATGTAAGGGAGGCTTTTTAATTTCCCTGAATTATGCTAAATATCTCCTAAATTTTCAGACCTAAACAGAGACTGCTAAGGGATAGAAACCTGGCAAAAAAAAAAAAACAGTTTCCTATTTTCTGTAATGCATTTTTGATGCATTCTGGTGCATTCCAGTGTGTTTTTGATGCATTTTGCCAGATATGTTCCATGCAGAAAAAAAAATGCAGCATGTTCTACTTTTGTTGACTGCACTGGAATACACTGCAGTAGTGTGAACTGTGCCATTGGAAGCAATGTGGCCACCTGTCCATGTGTTTTTGATGCAGAAAAAAATGCTCTGGACTGCATGCAGTGCGAACCAGCCCTTGTCCCCGGTTCACACTAGAATGCGGTGCTAGACCCCCATGTTCTGTGCGCGTTTCCCCCACTGAATTCATGTCCCACTGCCCTTGCGATCTGCAGCAGGTATCGGTGTGATGTCAACGACACCCGAGGCGCACGTCAGAAACGCTGTCTGTGTTTGTCTGCCCAGGTTGCATAGTACAAAACGACCATGTGATCCAGCTGCAGTGCGTTTCTAACATTTCCGCATGCATGACTATGGTGTTTGCGGAGCAATTTGAGTCCATTTCAAATGAATGAGCTCGAAACGCATGTAAACTGCACAGGAATGCGGTGTGATTCCTGTGCAAGGCGATGCATAGTGTATACCAGGCCTAAAAACCCTTTTCATGTTGAATGTGTTTATTTATTTATTTATTTTTACACCATTTTCATCCCAGTCTTTTTTTTGTTGTCTGAAACCTTATTTATAAAGCTGTTTTTGTACTTGTTGAGGAAGCTGTTAAGCCAGACCGGCAGTTGTGTCTCACTTGGTGGAGAGAGTAGGAAAATAGTGATTCCTGGCGGATTCTGACAAAACGTCATTTGCTTGTTTTGCTCTGCAGAGACTGCTGCCTTTGTGTGAACGTATTGGGTTGAATCTAATTGCTGCGTACATTTTAAACTCCAATTACCGGACGAGGTGTGACATCCGTAAAGTCTGTCGAGAAGCAGTTCATGTTCCTGGCAAACAGTGGATGTTTGTCAACAACTAATAGCAGCTTCTTCCGTCGTATTCTGAGCTCGCAAACAATTACGCCAGATGCGTAAAAGTGCTTTCTGTATGCTGTCTTTTGCAATTTTCGATATCCTCTCTTTACGTCTCTTAGGGCTCGTTCAGACATGCCTTGGTTGCTTTTCAGAAACGTTTGATAGGAGATGGAGAGGCAATATCTTGTTTCCTCACCACTTAATTCAACCCCTTAAATGCCATACGACCACATCACAATCATGTGCACTGCACGTCATTGGGGGGCAGTACAGGACAGCTTCATAGACCTGCATTAGTCTTGTTTAGTGGTAACACCTGCCAAAATCGACCTGCTGTTTAATTTCTGCCATGAAGTACATTATCTCATTGCACGTGTACAGCTGTGAGCGGCTTCATGTCACCATGCAGGCAGTCGAGGGGGGCAGTAAAGCCACAGCTCAAATACCAGGTTTTACTGCCTTCTGGCCATATGTATGAAAAAACTGTTATGCCGCATAAGCACGTTCGGAATTTCCGACAACAAATGTTCGATGTGAGCTTTTAGTCGGAAATTCCGACTGTGTGTATTCCCAATTCCGATCATCTGTATGCAATTCCAACACACACAAAAATCCTACGCATGCTCGGAATCGTTGAACTTAATTTTTCTCAGCTCGTCGTAGAGTTGTTCGTCACCGCGTTCTTGACTTTCGGAATTTCCGACAATATTTGTATGACTGTGTGTATGCAACACAAGTTTGAGCCAAAATTCAGTCGGATTATTTTTTTTACAGTTTTGTTGTTGGAAATTCCGAACGTGTGTACGCGGCATAACAGTATTTTACATTTACAACTCCTGTTTTAAGGAATTAGTATGGGTGGTTCATGGCAGCACATTGAGGCATCAGAGCATGACGCTCAATGGAGTGTTACAGGACAACCTTCCAGAAAGAGTTAAAGGTGTTTTTTTTTTTTTTGTTGTTTGTTTTTTAATTAACGAACATGTCATACTTACCTGCTCTGTGCAAGGGTTTTGCACAGAGCGGCCCCAATCCTCCTCTACTGGGGTCTCCCAGTGGTGCTCCTGGCTCTTCTCTTCTCGAGTGCCCCCACACAGAGTTGCTCTCAATGGGAGCACTCGTGAGGGCATGCTCCCAAATCCTGCTGCTGCGTCCATTGACAGACAGCAGGACTCAGCCCTGCTCCCTAGCTCCCTGCTGCTATCAGTCTATCCAATAAGGACTGGAAACAGCGGCTGGAGCTGCTGTGCTCGTCCCAGTCTCTGGAACAATCTATTACAGGTAAGTAAAAGGGGGGACTCTGGGGGGCTGCTGCACTACAGAAGATTTTTCACCTTGATGCATAGATTGCATTAGAGTGTAAAACCTTGAGGGTTTACAATTCATTTTAAGCCTGGTACACACTAGAAGGTTTTTTTTGTTCATCCAAGCTGGTTGTGATTGGGAGCTTTCTGATCATGTGACAGCCAATCACATGACCTCAAGCCCTGCCTCCCTCGTACTAGACCCTAGTAGGCATCGGCACTAAGGGTTTAACCTACCAGCATGTCTTTGGAGTGTGGGAGTCAACCAGAGTACCCGGAGGAAACCCATGCACCTACAGGAAGAACATGCAAACTCCAGTTGTGCCATGGCCATTACTCAAACCATTGACCCTAGGGATGCTAGGTGGAAATGCTAATTACTGTGTGTGAGGTCTCCTTTTAAAAGTAAATTTGTAATGTGGTCTGCCATTGCTGACCACCGCTTAATGCTAGTTACCTGGCTGTCTTTCTCTGCAGTACTTTGCCCTGGAATAGGTATGCAGCAAGCTGGGTTATAGTGATGTCAGATCCTCTTGACCTACTTATTTATACTATATCACCTAGTGGTGAGCTCAGGTGTTTTCGGATCATAGTCCCAACCCACCTGTGCAATCCCACCAGGAAGCCCTCGCTGCACACCGCCCATTATAGGCAGTGAGGCATTTCCCGGCAAGCAGCTGCACATACACTGCCTATGATTGGTGGTGTGCAGAGAGGGCTTCCTGGTGGGTGCTTAGGTGGGTTTGGACTGCGATCCAAATGCGCCTATTTGTTCCAGGACAGGATAGCAGCCAGGCAACAAGCATTTGCAGAGGAATAAGACCACATGTTCACATCAGTCCCTGCCCGCAAGGAGCTTACAATCTAAGGTCAATATCTAACGGTCATACATACACAAACTAGGTCCAATTTAGACAGGAGCCAATTAACCCTTTGGCGCTGAGTGCAGGCAAATATTGCTCTCCATACAGAGGTTTACTTTAATATCCACTTTCCACCTTGACTTAGCTGCAGAAAAAGATAACTTAATTCCCTGTATAACTCTGGCCATTTACATGAACTAGTTTGCCGTCCTCTGGTCTGTCGGTGATTGCGACTTTGTATTTAAGCCTCACGCGGCGCCGGTATTGTCGACTCTCTACTCTTTGTAGGTATTTGCATATCGGCAAAAAAAGCAATCTTTCCATAAGCAATGTCTGAGATGTTATCGGCGTTTAATACTAGAAGGGGATTTGTATTTTTTTTTCTTTTCTGAACTTGCCTTTACATAGTCGCCTTTTTAGATGGTAACATTTAACGCCGGCTAAATTCGCCCCGTCTCTTGTTTGTTAGAAGAAAAAAAAAATGTTCTATGCTCATTCTCATGCTAAACCGCCAGATAAGAAAGCCATCATTTTCTTTGTGCATTTATCATTTCTGGAAAATGTGATGAAGGTGAGCGCACCGGATCCCTCATGGAGGGGAAATTAAACAAGATAGCATTTTAGGTAATGAAGTGTTGGCGGCATTCTTAACAGTTTTTGTTCAGTTACCATGAACACCTCGAGCAATTTTGTGACACTCTGTTATCAGCCACTCCCTGCTGACTGCCCACAGCGCCCATCAATAGAATCCCATTTTCTCCCAGCTCTGAGCGGAGCAGAGGATGGCGGGAATGGGTGCACTAATTGTGTAAACTCACCAGATTCCTGCAGTGTTAAGCATCCCGATAAAAAAAGAATTAAAATAGAAATGTATCTGACAGGAGCTGCTTACATTTTGACAGCAGAAGTTCTTTCACTTTTTGTCAGTGGTAAAAACAAAAAAGAAAAGGCAAACTTGTATGGAACGTTTAACACTGATTTAAAAAAAAAAAAAGCTCAAACCTGTATCGTTTGCAAATTGATTGCTTTGTGTTTTGTCAGGTTTTTTGTTTTTTTGTAACTGCGACTCTCAAGGTCAGTTACATTCCAGCAATTTCCTATGACTGTAGGTAGTAGGAAGGTGTAATGGCCCCCACGTATCCAAAACAATCAGTTCCGGTCTTGCAGCGGAAATTTGAACGGAGTTAGAAAGAGAACATGTTCTCTTTTTTTCAAACGGAAACAAATTCTATCTGCAATTCCATTCATTTGTATAGAACTCAGGCGAAGAAAAAGAACACACATGCTCGGAAACAATTTGACGCAGGCTCGGAAGCATTGAACTTCATTTTTCTAGGCTCGTCGTAGTGTTGTACATCACCGTGTTTTTGATGGTCGCAAATTGGTGTGTCGTGTATATGCAAGACAGCTTGAACGGAATTCCGTCGGAAAAACCTGTCAGTTTATTTTGACGGAAACTGATCGTGTGTACAGGGCATAACACTTCCATTGGTTGAGCTCTTAACCTAAATTTAAACCTTCCAATGGCTGGTGTCATAACTGATCACATGTGCAGCATCATGGCAGTTTTAGATTAAACAGAGGCAAAGATGGCAGCTTCACATAGGTTGGACTTGATGGACTTGTATTTTTTCAACCTCAACTACGTATGTAGCTATGTAGCTTCTTTGGCTGAAAACAATAGGGGGGGTTTACTTACTCTTTAACAGAGAGAAAAAACTGGGACAAAAAAGTAAACCAATTAATTATGTTGCGTATAAGCGATCAGAACGCTGCTCAGTGTTTTTACAATGACCAAAGTGACTTTTGAAGTCAGTTTAGTAATTTCTAGCTGGAGTTTAAAATTGAAAGGTAATCTTTAGTAGTTAACACAAAATGGATTTAATATACACTATATTTTCAAAAGTATTGAGACGCCTGCCTTTACACGCACATGAACTTTAATGGCATCCCATTCTTAGTCTGTAGGGTTCAATATTGAGTTAGCCCACCCTTCAACTCTTCTGGGAAGGTTGTCCACAAGGTTTAGGAGTGTGTCTATGGGAATGTTTGACCATTCTTCCAGAAGAGCATTTGTGAGGCCTGGCTTGCAGTCTCCGCTCTAATTCATCCCAAAGGTGTTCTATCATGTTGAGGACAGAACTCATTCGGTGTAGCGAGGTGTATGGTGTGGGGTTGTGGATTGGCACTGGTTCCTTAGTTCCAGTGTCTTTATGAACCTTGCTTTGTGCACTGGTGCACAGTCATGTTGGAACAGGAAGGGGCCGTCCCCAAACTGTTCCCACTAAGTTGGGAGCATGAAATTGTCCAAAATGTCTTGGTATGCGGACGTCTTAAGATTTCCCTTTACTGGAACCAAGGGGCCAACCCCAACCCCTGAAAAACAACCCCACACCATAATCTCCCCCTCCACCAAATAATTTGGACCAGTGCAACAAAGTAAGGTCCATAAAGGCATGGATGAGTGAATACTAATACTTGCCTTTTCTAATTGATTTTCTAATTGAATGAAATTTATGATGTTTGAATCTCGGGTGCAAGAAAAATTTATAAATAGACCCAGAAAATGGGATTTGAAGCCAGCTAGAAAGAATTTTTTTTTTTTTTCTATTAAATTTCGTATTGATTTGTAAGACTTTTCGTCCTTGTTACCATCTGCATTCAGTCACGCTGTCTGTGTTTCAAGTGGGAAGCTATTGTAGTAATCCCTCTGCCACAATTAAATATAGATATTAAAAAATCAATACAATGCCCCCCTTTTTTCAAACTACTCAATCTTACAATGTCCTTCTTACTGCACTGCTATTATATTATTTTTTAAAATATATTTGTTTTAACAAATCACTTATTTTTCTCTTTTATATATTTAAACAATATTTTACTGCCTGGTGAGTCACATGCCTGGAACAAGCATGCAGCAAGTGTAGGTAATGAAATCCAGATTGGGACAGCAGTCCCAAAGCATGTACCTTAGAAAAAAAAGAAAAGAAAACACCAGTCAAGAACTGAGGGTTTCATATTTAGGTCTTCACAAGTTAACTTTTCACACTAAAGTCCTCCTTTTAAACTGAAATTGTTGTCAGACTAAAAAAAAATATATATATATTTTCAAACCTAATAAAAAAACATTGAAAACAAATCTGTTCATTTATGATGGTAGATGAGGCATAGGCGTTTAACCATTAAATAATTCCTGGATTTCCCGTACATATGCTGCACACATTGATGGCATTTTTCGGGTTAAACCAATATTATCCTGCATACCTGAATGATGTCACCCGTTCCCGGTGGATTAATAGTCCACACGGTTGTGAAAATATATTTTCCTCCACCAAAAGGGTGGCTGGCCACGACAGTGTTTAAACAGCTGGTGTGCTAAAGAAGCATTTCACTCTGTCAACTTGTCATTGAATATTTTCTGTGTGGCGTTTTCTCACAATTGCAGTTGGCATATACGGTACATATTTTTAAGAAAGAAATCGTCCCAAATCTCCCCCAAAAAGAAAAAAAAAATCAACAAATTGGATCTTTATTATAAAAAAAATGCAAAGCCCTTGAAAGTGTTTATCTGGTTGTTTTTGGCAACACCGCTGTTTTTCATGTTCTCCAGTTTGCATGATGACTGAAATTTGGCTATAAACTTTTATTAAGGTAAAAAAAAAAAAAAGTAAGACTATATTTGCCTTCGTAAAGATGTTTGTGCAAAAAAAGTTTGCAGACTGGTTTTCCTTTGTACCCATTGGTCGATTTTTATTTTATTTTTTATTTATTTTTATCTGTACTCTTAAGTATTACTATTATTATTATTATTATTATTATTATTATTATTATTATTATACACAAGTAAGTGCCTTCCCTTGTTCACATAAAAAAAAAATGTTGGCATGACGACAACACGCAACACTAGTGGACATTCGAATTAATGAATTCAGTGTTTTTTCACATCTCTTGTGGTTGGTTGAGTTACACAAATGAATCACCCCGGTTACTCTCTGGAACTCCATGTATCGTTTCTATTTGATAAAAAAAATAGAAAAAAATACGTCTTGCTCTCCTGGGCACCTTTAATTACTCACACGCTATATACTGTATATATCTCCTCATCCTGTAAAAACCTGTCCTAAATGCAGGTTATTTTTGCATTAATATAGTCTCTAATCCTCTAAGTGGGTAATTAGCGGTCCGAAAAGCAATTTGTGGAACGCAAAAGCTATAAAGGTGAAAAATACATTCTCCTTTGAGTGATCTTCAAGGAGTAAATAATTATATGGAGAGAGGTGGTTTTAAGATGACCAATCAAAATGTGAATGTAATTAGGAGGAACTGAAGAGCAATGTATGTGCAAGAATTTTCGTATCGTAAGCAGCCTAATTAAATATTGAAAAGCCCAAAAACTCTCCTGGTCCAAGAAAAATTACCTGCCACAAAAGGCCTCTAACTTTGCAGATAATTAGCTAGGGTTATTGAGAAAAAGTCAAGAGATTGCTTCCAAGGTCCCGCAAGGTTAAGTCTTATTGCACTGCATCTTTTGTATGCTTTGGTTTCAGCTTCTTTGCTAATTTGAACTAACTAGTGAAACCCATTGCGATTTCCAATTTGCTCCCTCTAAATGCCAGTATGTTAGTAGATGAGAATGTGTGCAAGTTATATCCCGAGTGGTGGTTATGCCTGGTATGAGCGAGTAAATCATACTGTGAGATACTGATCAACGCATTTCTGTGTGTAAATAAATGGGCATCGGGCTATGATGTCTACGAATCGTGAAGATGATTTATCATTTTTTAGTGTTAAAAAAATATTGAGAGGCATCTTATGCGCTACTAACTACTTCACAAGAAGAGCTTATGAGGATGATTAGAGGTCTGTGTTCTTTGTTCGGTTGGGTTCACATTGAAGCTCGATTTTCACAGCTAATTGACAAAGTAGTTCAGCGTATAAGGATCGGGTCCATTTTTCGTCGGGTCCATTTTTCTGTCGTGTTCTGGTCAGGTTTCTGTCGTGTTCTGGTCAGGTTTCTGTCGTGTTCTGGTCAGGTTTCTGTCGTGTTCTGGTCAGGTTTCTGTCGTGTTCTGGTCAGGTTTCTGTCGTGTTCTGGTCAGGTTTCTGTCGTGTTCTGGTCAGGTTTCTGTCGTGTTCTGGTCAGGTTTCTGTCGTGTTCGGGTCAGGTTTCTGTCGTGTTCGGGTCAGGTTTCTGTCGTGTTCGGGTCAGGTTTCTGTCGTGTTCGGGTCAGGTTTCTGTCGTGTTCGCAACTAAATGACATGTTCGATTCAGAAGCATTCCTATAGAAGTCAGTGCGCCTGAATTCACACCTGAGCTAGACCGCACTGCTCAGAAAACTGACAGGACTCTTTTTCAATTTGCACTATAACCACTCCCTAGCTGCACTGGACATACACTATATTGTCAAAAGTATTGGGACACCTGCCTTTACACGCACATGAACTTTAATGACATTCTAGTTTTAGTCCGTAGGGTTTAATATTGAGTTGGCCTACCCTTTGCAGCTATAACGGCTTCAACTTTTCTGGGATGGCTGATCACAAGGTTTAGGAGTGTGTCTATGGGATTGTTTGACCATTCTTCCAGAAGCACAGTTGTGAGGAGGGGGCATCCCCAAACTGTTCTCACAACGTTGGGAGCATGAAATTGTCCAAAATGACTTGGTATGCCGACGCCTTAAGAGTTCCCTTCACTGGAACTAAGGGGCCAAGCCCAACCCCTGAAAGACAACCCCACACCATAATCCCCCCTCTACCAAATGATTTGGACCAGCTGCACAAGGCAAGGTCCATAAAGACATGGATGAGTGAGTTTGGGGTGAAGGAACTTGACTGGCCTTGCACATGGTTCTGACTGCAAACTGATGGGAACACCTTTGGGATGATTGGAGAGGAGACTGCATAGAATTGTGAAATTGCTACAATTCCACCTTTCTGTACAGGGTTTTAATTTTCATTCCATAACATGTTTTGTTGGCCCATGTACATCAGACACAATTCAACCCCTTTTTTATATTCTTTATTTTATTCCGTATCTTGATTTTGAAGGTGTTTGACAATTTTAAATGAGGTGTTTAATAAAAGTGTATTTTATGAATGTTAAGGATAAATTGTGTGCACATATAAAGACAAATCTTTTACTAGAATCCTATATTTCAAATAATGTGGGCTCTTTTTTTTTTTCTTAATGAAGATAGAAAAAAGACCGAAGGTGCTCATGTTTAATAACACGCCTGTGACAAACAAGAGAATGGTCTTGGGATATGTGCACTTTTTATATTATTTACACTACATTTAGTTTCTTAATTTCATGGTTACTTTGCATTCAGGGTTTTTCATGAAGAATTCATTAGTTTTCAATCACTTTAATGGAGCCACACTTTCTTACCTAATTGTACCCACTTTTCAGTGAATTTTATCTTCAGTGATGCAGTTACAAGGATGAAGCTGCCAGCCCTATCTCTTGACCTTCTCATTTTGTGTTATTTTTTTTTACCCTGTTATATATATATATTTTTTTGGCCAAACTTTTTGGCCGGGGGTAGCGTGTCGAATATACGCTACGCCGACGCAGCGCACAGGCAAGCACAGTATTTACAAAGCACTCGCCCCCAGTCGATCTCAAATCTACGCTGGGTTTGCTCAGCATAAGCCAGCGTAGGTGGAAGTGGGCCTGTGCCATGCTAATGAGGCGTGACCCCATGTAAATGAAGGACTGAGCGTCATAAAGTTACGAATAACGTATGGCGCATGCGCAGTCCTGTTGTCGCATCCCAGTGCGCATGCTCAGAATCACATCGAAACAACTGCCTAAGATACGTCGAATCACTGCCTACGACGTGAACGTAACCTACGCCTAGCCCTATTCACGTACTATGTAAATGACGTAAAATACGATGGCTGTGTTCCATGGTCCATACCTTTTGCATGACTTGCGCCTCCTATATGGGGAATAGCTTTACGCCGGACGTAGGACTTGCGCAAAGCACGTATATTATGCGCCGGGCGGAAGTACGTTCGTGAATCAGCGTATCTCCCTCATTTGCATAGGTGAATAGTAAATCCATGGGAGTACCACTTGCGGCCAGCGTAAATATGCGCCAACGATACGCCGGCGTAGAAAAGTTGCATCGGTCGGATTAGGCCTATTTTCAGGCGTATCTAGTTTTGTGGGCACGGCGCACAGATACGACGGCGCATATTTACACTTACGCGGCGTATCTCGAGATACGTCGGCGTAAGTGTTTTGTGAATCCGGGCCATAATGTGTGTATATCTCTATCTCAGGATTTTATTCATATGTAGATTTTATTTTTATTTGACATTTTTGTGTATGTTTGCAACAGTATATTAATATTTATATACTATCAGAGCAAGAAATATTCTGCTAGTTCTTTTAAACCACTTTCCATCGACCTCTTTTTCTCATCTCCATGCACCTTCTGTTGCTGGTGCACGCTTAAAATTAACTGAATTAATTAGTGCAGGTGACAGCAGCCTTTAATGACAGAGTGTCCTGTATCCGAGTCCTGCCTTTGGTAGATGTTGATGTCATATGCTTTTCATTTCCATTCTGCATTTTTAATCTTTGCGAATAGTTGCTGAAAAATGGCCCCTGGCAGGAGGTAATGAAATTTTCCTAATTTATATTTTCACGCCGAAACCTCGATTGAAAATGGCATCCAGTGGTTTAGAGACAGAGTGGTGGCGGCAGTGGTTTCAGGGGAGCACTAATAATGATCCAGTGCTTGTGCAGATGACGGGTGATAGCACAGCAGAGAAGTAATTTAAGGAAGAAAGAGAACGCACTATTGCTTTATTGTAGCATATCTAATGATCGGCTGAAGATTCCCAATAGTTTTTGGAGCATGACAAGAGAAACTAATGTTATCTTGCCAAAACAGAAGTCCCGGCTTAATCAGTAGAACAAGGATATTGATTAAAACACTTTGCACAATAGATTGCACGGAGAATCTTCTTTCCATCATTCCACGGTTGGTAGCGAGTAATAACAAACAAGGGAGAATAGAGATTTCAAGTAATTTGTTTTGCATTGTGTTACCTAAGATTGTCTTCAAACAAGCAAAACATTATTATAATATTTTAAGATCTAAGCTGTTATTGAACTTCTTTACAAATCTATGAAGGTCTTTTATGCTCTTTAACTGATGTGCTAAATACATTTTTTTTGCTGTCGGGATTTTAGGCTGAACAAAACATTATTTTATCCCATAATATGAAATGGTCAGAACCTTAAACCAAGGGCAGATGGAAAAAATATCACACCCAGGAGCTGGTTGAGTCAAGTGCAAGGGTCTGTTTTAATGTGTTTTAGAAAACATCAGTGAAAATTCGGGCAACATGTAGGTAGACTTTTTAGTTTTGATTTTTTTTGGAAATGTTCAACCTTAAAAAACATCTTGTGATGTCCTAGGAAACTTCTTAGGGCCCTTTCACCCGGGGCGGATCAGTAATGATCCGCCTCCTTGTGTCCGTAAGCTCAGCGGGTATCGCACACTGTGCAGGGACCGCCCTGACTTTTCTCCGCTCTCCCCTATGGGGGGATCGGATGAACACGGACCGCGTGTCCGTGTTCATCCGATCTGCAGACGGAGGAAAAAATAGGACATTCTTCCATCTGCAAAATCAGATCTTTGCGGAGGCGGGCGATTACAGGTGTCCGCTGACACCCGCAATCACATAGGGACCAATGTATGTCCTTTTTTCATCCGCAAACGGATGGATGAAAAAGCGGACATATGGTCCGCATGTCTGAAAGGGCCCTTAGTTTTCCTTTGTTAGCATGTAGGTGTGCAAGTGCCACGGGAATTTTTGATCATTTGTGGTGTCATGATTACTTTCCAGAGGGCTAGGGCTACTTTGAGCTTTCAACTGCCTGTTGATTCATCTCCTAATGGCCAAACCAATGAACATTCTTTTAGGCTCCGTTCATACCTAACTTTGATGCGGCTCCCAGCAGGGGTCCAGTGTGGCTGAATTCGGACCAAAAACACACCAAAGATGCACAGGACTCGTATCGGAGATATGTGAACTGGCTCCGTAGAGAGCCAATCACATTCTCCTGCTATTGCGTATTGGATGCAGGGATCCCATCCAAACTTCCCCCTACAAAATAATAGTATAATGTGCTAGTATGTATAGCATACTGGCACGTTATGTAATACTAACCTTAGAACTAAGCCCTTCAGTGGCGCACTGTCACCGTTCAGAGGGCCTCCATCTCCACCGGGTCTTCCTTTCGGGTTCGCAAACTCCATCTGTGTAAGTGGCCAGAGGCGTGATAGCATCACTCCCAAGACCTCGGTTATGGCATGGTGCTCTAAAGGTCTGTAAGGGTATGCCAGACCTTCAGAGCGCTTGCGCCAGTGATGTCACTGGCTGCATCTAGTGGGAATATTTCCTAAACGGTGCATGCTTAGGAGATATTAAATTGACCTGCAGGTAAGTCTCATTATAGGCTTACCTGTAGGTAAAAATCACACAGTGGGCTTTACTACCACTTTAAGTTAGTCTAGATACAGCATTCTGAACAATCTATATTCCCTGAATAAATTGCTTTCATGTCTTAAACAAAGGACCTGAAAGTAACCCACACAAACATGAGGAGAACATGCACTCTTCATACATTTAGGCAGCCCATACATAGATGATTCGATCCATTTTCCTTCCACTACGAGTGTAAGAAAAGCAAATTGCTTGATTCCACCATCAAAACAGTCAGTGTTGATAGGGAATGCCTCCGGCAGTGCTATTGTTTTCTACCCGCAAGGGTGGGAGAAGGGGGCACGGGAAGCCTTCATGGCTGGCAGAACACCATGTTTACTGCTAGTGTCCATAGCTGTCAGATGTAATCTTATGAAAAATAAAAAGGCAGGCTGGATCGACTTGGGTACAATCAGCCTTGTACATACATGGATCAAACCTCATCCTGTCCCTGCTGAACCGGACAAATTTTGATCCCTGTATGGCTGCCTTATTTTATACTTTTCAGTAAAGAGATTTAAAATTTAGGATTTTTTTTATTATTATTATTGGGCATAGGCTTTAGGCCACTATGCAAAATTACCTATTTGCTTTTTTTTTTACACTTTTTTCTTAAGTGTTCTACTGCTATACTGTTGAAGCCATACTTGTTTCATTCCTGAACTATTGATGTCTCTCTTTGTATCTTTAATATGAACAAGAACCCGTCCTCTGACCTGAGAACCAAAGAGTGGAATTTTGTAGAGCTCTGGAGATCTAAAACTTGGGTATTTTATGTGTTGATGGCTTGCATATGTGTCTACTTATGATTCAGACTGTGCTCAGGTGTTTTAAAATGGATACAAAAATTAAACGAGCCACTTTTATTTCCACTGTTGACATATCTAGAGTCCCTAATTGAAATGATCCTTCCATAGCTAGATATGCCAAAACTTTTCCCCAACTCGTATCCCCTGCAGTTTGCAATTTTGGGTATTTAAGCTGTCTGGCAGCTTTTAAAATCCACAGCACAGAGCTGCTTCCTTTAATATTATTTTGTTCACATTTCTCATACCAAGAGGGAAAACATTTTTCCCATGTTATTTCTGTTTCCTCACCTTCTAAAAATGATCTTTTTTTTTTTTTTTTTTTTTGCTTTGAAACTGAGCCTTTCATTTTGAGACAATAAGGTCTGTTTGTTCTAGTCTTTATTTAAACTTTGACATTTTATGTTTAGTTTTGTAAATGTAAAAAAAGTATTAAAATCTTTTGGATGTTCCCCCTCTCTAATATTTTATTTGCCTTGAGGGTACGAGCAAATCTCTGTCCATGATGCCTTTTCTTTTTATTATTGGCTTGTTTTTTTTTTATTTATTTGTTTTCTACACAAAAAGAGAGGAAACTGTAAGATTCTAGACTACAAATAAAGCTCTGCTTTAGTTATTTGGAATGTTGGCAAACCTCATGGATCAGCTTTTAGCACTGTTACCTTAACGCACTAAAATTACTGGAGCCTTTTTTACCTAGAGTTTTTTTATTTTCCTAGTCTGGGTAACTGGTGCTCAAGGTGTAGGCCGAGGGCCACATGCTGCCTTTCGATATTTCTTGTGAAGCCCTCAGACCCAAGCAGTCGGCACTGGGATTTGTAACGGGACTGTTATAGGAATGATCTCTAGCCATCTCTTGTAAAATGTCTCTAGTTTCTGACCATCTCCTGTATCATGTGAATATTTTTTTGTCAGTGGTCCAAGTTGAGGCTCCTTTTACCTCTTAAGTTGAGGTAAAAATTAAGCATCTATCCAAAAGGCAACTTTCATATTCTTAGCCATGCATGTAAGAATGCATATTTAATGGTTAGGTTGACTAAATTGTAAACTCCATAGAGATGAGGATTGATGGCAAAGGCAGTGTGGTATGTCGGATTCTTCAAAATGCAGGAAACATGTCCTTTGGCCTGGACACTCTCTGACTTAAATTTATAAACTAACGTCCACTACATTATGTTTCCTTGCAATGTTCAGTTTATTGGAATGTGAGAGTTGGAGATGAGAGGAGCAGGTCCAAAAATGGATCAATGGCACGTCAATATCGAAGTGTGTCAACTTGTCCCTTTTGACTTTTGTTAATGAAATAAACAAATGAAAGTTGGCACGGCTCTCCTGTTTATTTCCGTACCTTCTAATTTTCACCTGAAGAGCCTTCTAGAAACCGCTACATATTTTTTTTTTTTCCTGCCAACCAAGAGCCCTTGTACTCAGCAGCACTTCAGGCTGCTTTACACTCAGCTTAAAGTCCTGATGAAGGGGCCCATTAGAACACTTGAAACAGGTTGGCTTGTACTTTTGATATTTTAGGAATGTGTTCTGATGGATGATGTATATTAGAAAAATAAACTCCTTATGATCTCCCAACACTTGGTCTGGTCCTCCAGTGTTTTTTTCGGTACCTATTGTGTGTTTCAAAATGACCATTAAAGGGGTTGTAAAGCTTCCCAGCCCCCCGTTTACTTACCTGAGCCCTTAAAAGTCCTGCATTGTGAACGCGATGGCTTCTCGGTCCGGTCGTCCCGGGTGTTCTTGGCTCTTCATTGGATGATTGATAGCAGCGCAGCCATTGGCTGCCACTGCTGTCAATCAAGTGGCACGCCGGGGGCGGGGCAGAGTGATACACTTGTCGGCTATGGCCACCACTGTATCACATGGGAGCGCACCTGCAAGCTAACCCCCTTGGGAGAGCGCTTCCCAGAAGGGGGTTGGCTTTTGCGGGGAGGAGGCGAGGGAACCCAGAAGACGAGGATCTTTGCAAATCGAACTGCACAGTGAAGGCAAGTATGACATGTTAAAAAAAAAAAAAAAAACCTTTACTAATCCTTTAAACCACCCGAAAACCCCATTACAGTCTTTGGACTGCATGCCTGTAACAGTTTTGAAACGCCAGGCTTTGAGCGTGGTTGCCCAAAAAAAAAAAGAAAGGTAAATTGTGTTAAAATAATGTATACGCAACTACAACACAAGCTTAATTGAACAAGCGGAAGTTAGAAGCTGATTGGCTAGCATACACAGATGCACCAGATTCTGAGTGCACCAGTTTTAGTAAATCGGCCCCATAATGTGAATGCATCCTTGGATCATGTATATCCATTTGGATTAAACTAGGTGGAGCGGTGTTTGTTTTCTTTTGGGTTTTACCAGACTCGAAATTGGGGTGAATCTGTAATAAAAATTTGTAAGCGGTTCTAGCCTTTCCCTATGCTACTATGAACAAAGTTATTGTGTTTGTTGCTGTCAGAGAGTTCCCTTTACTTCCTGTATTGTAAAAGTTTGTCAGCAGGACAGGGATTAAGAAAAAATATCTCAAATGATAGCAGGAGAACATGACCAAAGTTCTGACCCTTCCATCTCTAAAGTGTTGGTTTGTACACGTTTTGGCCAAAAACGGGGATGAAAGTATAAAATACCCTTGTTCATAAAGGGGTTATAAAAAAAAGTATTGACCATGCAGGTCAAATAGGTCACCTGGCAAACTTTTCTAGGAACTAGCCCCTCCGATCCGTTCTGTTGATGAGGTTAACAATTCTTATCGTGCATTGGAACATTTGTATTGCGTGTCTTGGCTACAGTTTAAGATCCTCTGTTTATTCAGTGTGTGTTTTAATTCCAACTCCTAAAACCCTTTTTTTCCATGTTAGCTGTGTTTATTAAATCATTAATGAATTTTGATCTTTTTCATTCCTGAAAGCGACAAATTAATTGTATCATAAGTCTTGGCAAATACGTTGAGCTCGATGACATTGCTCTCAACAACATTATTTTGAACGTTCAGCGCGAGATGAAAAGCAGATTTATGCACTTATTAATATTTTATATATAGTTTTGTTTGCAAGAATAGAACATTGCTGACATTCTAAGAACCACGTTTTAATGGCAGATAATGACAGAGAGCAAAACGAGGTGGCTTCTCTCTTTTTCAAAGGGTGGTTAGAGCTGTACATGTGTTTTAATGATACCATGCATGTCTCGGGCACATTCTCTTATTGTACTATCAATGATATGTTGGCCTATGCGGGACATGGTGAAGTTGGACTTGCTTAAGGTGATTCCAGATTGTAAGCTCTGATTCCTCCTGTATTGTATTGTAACTGTACTGTCTGTCCTCCTGTTGTAAAGCGCTGCACAAACTGTTGGTGTTATACAGTATAAATCCTGTATAATATTAATTATGGTAATAAACAATATTGTGCTTTGACATGTGGTGCAAACTACACTCCTGGAAACAATTGATATTGGATTGTAAAGGGAATGGGTAACAGGGAAATTATTGGTGTGCAATGCTCTGTATATGAAGTGTACTTGTAAGGCTGCCACAATTGTTTTTTTTGTTTAAACAGTTGGCTTAGGTGGTGAATAGTTCTTTCAAATTACAGATGAACCCTCCGGCCCATATAAATAAAAAATATAAACAAATGGGTGAAAAAATATATGTGTGTATTTATAAAGTGACCAGTTAGTCCATGAGTAGATTATAAGTGTGTGTACACCACCATATAATATATATTAGTCCATCAACCACAAAGGAGTAGGTATAAGTGGTCCTTCTCAACACCAACCAGACTTGTGCACATCAATCACATAAAGTGCAAGCTTACCGGAAGGCAAGCCGTGTGAGCTTGCGGCTATAAACCCGGCCAGGGCCTTTATCCAGAAGGTTCAGAAGCAACAACTTGGGGTATATGGTAAATGGAAGCAAACCACAGCAGATAGCCAAGCATGATCAATTGCTCAATAGTCACGAATGTAAGCCAAAGTCAAAAATGAAAAGGAACTTTTGCTCTCCTAGACAGAAGTTGTCTGAGGTTCCCAGGCCAAGAGGCTCTGTGTGAACCCAACCTTAGGCTGTAGCAGGATTTCACCAGTCACAGCCCCAGCACAGATCCCAATTCACCACATTAAAGGAATGGAGGAATTATATTACATTAACCTTCTACGGCAATTTTTTTCAGATTTACTCAGAGGATAGTAGAGATACAGCATACAAACAAACCACTTAGTATGTTGTTCAAACAAGCATGCATACACAATGACATCCGCACTAAAACTCCATCCCTACGCATTTCTTCATCGTAGGACATTTTCAGGAGAATTGAATATACGTCCAGACAAGTTGATGGATGTGGTTTTACAATTGCATGTAGGAAATCATTGTAAAATTTTTTTTTTTTTTTATCTCTTATGTGATTGGGTATTTTGGTTCTGGCATTCTCATTTGCACATATATTTGTATAATTACCGTAAATTTCCAGTGGATCTGGTCATCCAGCAGGTGCCTAGAGCAGTAACATCTTCTTTCATGGGGGCACCTTTATTAAACTGTTGGTGTTTATAGTCTATAGTAAATTAGACTGGTGGGGTTGCTGTTCACATTTTGAAGTAGAAAGGATAAATATGACATTTTATTGCTTCAGGCTCTTGGTAAAGCTACTTTTCACCCGTCCCTGCATTCAGGATGTCGCACTAAAGCACTAACACATGATGGACAAACTGTTGTTGCCCACAGGAGCCAGATGCTCCAGCATTCCTTATTGTTGGAGGATGCTTTCTATATCTATCTAGCTTACTGACCATTTATCTTGTAGAGGTCATTGTAATGATCCCTTCGTAATGGGGATCACACTCTACTTTGAATTTTCATACTCGAAGGCTAATGTCAAATTATTCGGCTAGCAACCCTGCTGCTGGCAGTGTCAAACAGTCAGCGGCAGGATTGCAAAAAAGGCTGCCTGTTTGTACCTCCTATAGCTAATGATCAAGATTAAGCAGCATTGGAGCCAGCAACAGAGCAACTATCTGCTGCATCTGGCTACAAGAGCCATTCGATGCGACCAGACAAGCAGCCTTTTTAGCGATTCAGCCACTGGTGATCTGTCGCTAGTGGAAGGAATCCCCCATCTGACATCAACCTTATTCTTTTCTTGTTTTTAACCCGGTATTACTAAAAGCAATGTTTATTTTCCACCTCATGTTGCATAATACAGTGGTTTACATCTAATTAATGGACTTCTTTGTTTTTTTGTTCCAGGTGTAACAATAGGACACAGTGTGTGGTGATCACAGGTTCAGAAGTGTTCCCTGACCCATGTCCGGGAACGTATAAGTACTTGGAAGTCCAATATGAATGTGTCCCATACAGTAAGTACACCCGATTGTCCCTTTGAGTAAAAACAAACCTAAACAAATTGTTTTCCCAATGGCAAATGCTCACAACGCGTACGCTTTCAGACATTCAGAACCATTCTGCATGAAGGACAGGCAAGATCCTCCCCTCCCCACCCACCAAATTGTGGAAGATAGCCATGCTGCTGCGATAGCCAAGCGTCCTCCTGCAGCCTTAATGTGTTTGCTTTCAGGAACTTGTGTTTTTCAAGAAAACAAACCAGATTTATCCGTTCTGGGTGCCAGACAGAAATGTCTACATATGCCTGATGCTGGGCCCGAACAAATTGATTTGGCTCACACTTTCCTAAAGAAGGTATTGACTCTGACTTCAATACTGAGTTTCCTTAAGCAGCTACCTGCTGCTGCAGATCCCTTTGTCCATTTTATTAAGTTTGGCCGAGGCAAATCCTTCTATTATTGAGGAACTGCATTAGAGTTCTGAGCAAAATCTTTGTCAGTAAACTGTAAATCGAAGCTGAGTAACGATGGTGATGGTAGGTGGAGGCATTTCACCTTGTCACAGCTTTATTTTTTGCAAAAGAATAAAAAGTTATTCCTTATAATGTATAATACCTTTCTTAACATAACATACACGTATAGTATTTTAATATAATCCCTTGATTATAGTGATGTAGTATGACCTTTAAATAAAATAGATTTAAACATCCTAATTATCATATTAAAGGTACAGTATATTTTTATTGTGATGCTAAAGTTGAATAAAAATGCATACATTGCATAAATATTTACCCTCCAGTCAATAATTGGAAAAATCACCTTTGGCTGTACTTAACATTTTCAGTCTTTTTTAGGTTTGTCACGCATCTGCATTTTTTTCCCGACTCTTCTTTGTAAATATCCTCTAGTTCGGTCAGGTTGAATGAAGGCTCAACTGAATTGAGGTCTACACTCCTGTGATATTCCGGTTCTTTATTTTATGCTAGTGTGGTGTAGCACTGGCTGAGTTTTAGAGCCATTGTACCTTTGGACAGTGAAGCTCCACCATAATCTTGTATATTTTTCACAAAAGAGTTTTCCCTTTAGTATATGGCTCCATCCAACTTGCCCCCCAGTCCCTGCTGGTGAAAAGTATCCATAAAACCATGTTTGTGCCACCACCATGCTTTGCTGTAGGAAGGTGTTTTCAGCGTAGCAACCATTGTTGGCGTTCCATATTAAAGCCAGTACGTTTTAGGTTTGCATGTTTTTGGTGACTTTTGGAAAACTCTAAAAGGTGGGGGCGAATTTTTACTTTTCTAGTAACGCCTTTTTTTTTCTTATCTAAGCTATAAATAATAGCTTTGTGCAGCATCCAGGTTATTGGTTTCTGCCATCTCAACCATGAATCTTTGCAGCTCCTGTAGCCATTGGCCTCTTGGTTGCTTCTCTTACTAATGCTTTTGACTAGACAGAGTTGTTTTTGTGCTTTACTTATTCTATTTGTAATATTTAATTTAACTCCCATCTCAGCCATGAATCTTTGCAGCTCATTCAGAATTTCCATTGGCCTCTCGGTTGCTTCTCTTACTAATACCCTCCCAACTTAGTCTTTGAATTTTGCTGGATGGCTTTCTCTAGGCAGAGTTGTTTTTGTGATTTATTTATTTTATTTGTAATATTGGATTTATTGGTTCTGTATATTTAATCTTTGGGCCTTTTTTTTTTTCATAGCCCTGCCCTTGATGCAATTTAAACATGTTATCCCCAATTTTCTTTGAAAGCTCCTTTGTCATCATGATGCTGTTTGTTTAGATTTGTTTAGTACACACTCTATAGCCTTCTAGAAAGAAGCCTAATTATTTTGAGGTCATGTGACACTTTAATTGCACACAGATGGACTCCATTTAAATAATTTGATGAGGGCAATTAAATAAATCTATTTAGGGGTTTTTGAGCAAAAGGGTGAATATTTATACAATCAAAACTTTTCAGATTTTTTTCTAAATTATGTATGAAAGCGTTGTTGATCTCCCCAAGACCAGACTTTTTTTTTTATAGTCCAGTTTTCAACATTTTCAAATATGTGTTTAAGTTATATAATTTATAGATTGTCCACTTAGCTGGAACCATAATACTTCTTCCTGCTTCCCATGTTAGATATAACTCCCAGTATAGAAGTCTGAAGGTCTAATTATGTAACAGGATGTAAAGTGAACTGATTCTGGACCTGGTTAACTTGAGTATAATGTAAGGTAAACTAGTCCTGCTTCAAACATTAAATCATTTGTGGAGGAACTTTAGATTGGATGTTTGAACAGGTTTGCTTTCCCTCCCTTTGCCCCTTAGTAAATCTTGTCTTCGCCACACTTTAGTAAATCGGAGTCTGATGTCCACTTTTATTTTGTTGATCAAAGTATAAAAGACCCATCTTCTATGAGTCGGGTATGAGTTAGTCCATAGCCCTACATTGTTTCATTCCATCATTTGTTTTGTATTACCATCAGACTCCAGACCTTGTTTTTCTAAGCTTAATTGGAGCCGTAACATTATTTCCTTTTAGACAATATTTGGGAACAGACTTTCGTCCTGCACATTTAGTAGAAAATGATTGTTTGATACTTTTTTTTTTTTCATCCCAGAAAATGTATTTGTTTAAATAAATGTTCTGCTAAAAATAAAAATGACCAGCCAAGCATTCTTGCATGTCGGCTGAAAGTACAAAGACGACAAGGGCTCGTATTTGTAGAGGGGAGACTACTGATACGTTAAAATATATTGGAAGGGTGGTAATGTGTGTCCATAGCAAAAGCGACCATTTTACTTAAATTGGAATGTATGTCGTGCATGTTATGGTACCTTTGCTCTTTCATTTACAGTGGGTCTTCAGCAAGTGGCTACTCACCCAAAAACATGCCTGCCCCCCTTTTTCCCCCCTCAGCATGCCCCAATGCAGCTGACATAAAATGTTGTGTTAGGCTGGCCATACGTTATACAATTATCTTGTACAATTTAACTTTAGATTTACCTAAGCTAGGGGTCTCCAAACTTTCTAAACAAAGGGCCAGTTTACTGTCTTTCAGAATTTAGTGGGGCCAGAGTAGGGCCAGTGGGAATAGAAAATGTCCTAGCATCCAGTATGTCGTCAGTTGGAGGACTAGTGCTCCATTGTTGGTGTCAGTTGGAGGAATAGTGCACTATCGTTGGTGTCAATGGGAGAAATGCTGCCCGATTGTTTGTGTCAATGAAAGGAGTAGTGGCCCATTGTTGGTGTCAGTGGAAGAATAGTGGCTCATTGTTGGCATCGATGGAAATAATTATGCCCAATTGTTGGTGTTAATTGAAGGAATTGTGCCCCCACCATTGGTGTCATTGGGAGGAATTGTGCCCCCACCATTGGTGTCATTGGGAGGAATTGTGCCCCTTTGATGGTGTCAGTGGGAGGAATAATGCCCCATGGTTGGTGTCAGTGACAGTAATTCTGTCCCATTGTTGGTGTCAGTGGCTGGAATAGCACCCCAAGGGACAGATAAAAGCAAACCAAGGGCCACAGTTTGGGGACCAATAACCTAAACCATATAATATGAGGTCAAACCAAAAACACTTTCAATTTGTATGCAATCAGGCAGGCCCTTGCACTACAAAGTTGAAGGTAAAGCTAAAGAAAATTGAACAAGAAAATTGTATTATGTATGGTCAGTTTAAAAAAAAAAACAAGCTTTGCTGGTCTTGACAAGCAGTTATATCTTGCTTTTGTTTGCTTGAACATAGTAATGGTGTAGGATTCCTCAGTTGTGATTTCTCTTCTTTCTTTTTTTTTTTTTTTTTTCTTGAACCTCTTGAGTTTTTTTTAATGATGTAATCGGAGTTTTAATGTGAATTACCTTATGGTATAGGAAATATTCTTGGCACCAGGGGCAGTATTTCATTGAAGCGTATGACCTTATGAGTGTATTCCATTGAAGTGTATACCTATTTTCTGCTGCCTTAGGACAGGGGTCTCCAAATTTCTAAACAAAGGGCCAGCTTGTTATCCTTCAGACATTAGAAGGGAGGAACTATAGCCAATAGGAGTAGAAAATGTTCTGGGGTCGGTAACCATGCTCCATCATTGGTGTCGGTGGGAGGAATAGTGTCCCATCATTGGTGTCAGTGGGAGGAATAGTGTCCCATCATTGGTGTCAGTGGGAGGAATGGTGTCCCATCATTGGTGTCAGTGGGAGGAATGGTGTCCCATCATTGGTGTCAGTGGGAGGAATGGTGTCCCATCAATGGTGTCAGTGGGAGGAATGGTGTCCCATCAATGGTGTCAGTGGGAGGAATGGTGTCCCATCAATGGTGTCAGTGGGAGGAATGGTGTCCCATCAATGGTGTCAGTGGGAGGAATGGTGTCCCATCAATGGTGTCAGTGGGAGGAATGGTGTCCCATCAATGGTGTCAGTGGGAGGAATGGTGTCCCATCAATGGTGTCAGTGGGAGGAATAGTGCCCCATGATTGGTGTCAGTGGGAGGAATGGTGCCCCATCATTGGTGTCAGTGGGAGGAATGGTGTCCCATCATTAGTGTCAGTGTGAGGAATAGTACCCCAAGAGCCAGATAAATGCAAGCAAAGGGCCGCAGTTTGGAGACCACTGCCTTAGAGAAACACAGGCTTTCACAGCTGACCTTATTAAAATGCTAGTTGCTTGGCTCTCAGTCTGATCCTGTGAGGGCACTCCTTGTTGTCACTAAGCAAGAGAGTGTAGCTCAGCATTTTTTACTCCACTTGCTGCAAAATTATGAGTCCAAGTCTACATATTGAAGCGGAAGGCAAGCAAATACCATGGCAGGCATCACCAAATTAAAAATGTATGCAAAGGCATGTTTTTCAGTTTTGGAGAGTAGAGAATGGTTGGATCCTTGGGTCAAACTCTATTGACTATTGTTGATGAGAGAAAAAGTGGGAGGAAATCCAAAAATGTAAGCAGTCATCAAGAAATGGAGGATAATACTCCAATAGGGAACGCGTATTGCTGTGACAACTCTCAAAGGTAGGCATTTCATTCACTTTTGGGAAAATTCCTCTAATTTCCTATTGTGTCTTCAGGACATTGAAAAGTGAATTATCTCCAGCTTGATGAATGTAGCAAAGAAATAACCCAAGGGGATTTTAACCCTTCTTTACTGTACCTAAAACCAGAAAATAAAGTTTGGGCTTTTGATATACTGTACGCTAACTGCACTCAAAATTGACAAGGCTAATAGGTTTAGTCCCATATTTGGCTTATTTCGGCACCCATGGACTCCAGAGACATTACCACCAGAATCCCATGTTCAAATTGCTGTATGCAGACACCTAAAAGACTTTCTGCAAGGCATAGTAATCTTTTATATTTGGGGTTGCCACCTGCAGGGAAGTGCCAGTGACCATGTTACAGGGCAGAGACCACTTTCTGCAAGAAGAATTGAATGTTGGAGTCTGTGAGAGATTGAAGAAGCTAATGATTGGCCCTGTGCACTGGTAGCCCAAAATGAACTCGATATTGGATTTAGTTGACCTTCTGTGCAGTTGTGCAAAGACTTGAGTTTGCTTTGATGGATCAACCTGGCTGCAAATTGTATTTTTTCCAAGCAATGGAGAAGGTTTATATGCTTCCTTGAAAATTGTCAATTACCTATTAACATTCACATCTAATTTTATTTTAGCAAGCAGGATGTTCTTTTTTTCCTAGTGGCTGTACACAGGATTCCTTATGCATGAAGTTTATCCTTGTGTTAATTTAATTATATGACGTATGTATGTGCAATAATGTGGTATAGATGTGAGTCTTTAGTCACCTCTTGAAAGGGATGTCCACCTACCACCTACGTGCTATCTATTTATGTCTTATAGCTATAGAAGGCAGCAGCTAATCCAGCTGTAACAGTAATTACTTTGTTGGGAATGCCTTGGAGCACTTGAGATTGTGTCATCTTCTTCCTTTGACATCCTGTAATATTAAAGGACCCACAAAAGGGCATAGCCCGCTCTTGTCACAACATGATCTTCTAAGTTGTATCATGTGAAATGTTTAAAACATTTGGTAGCTTGGTTTAAAAACAAAAAGCAAAACACAGATTCAAAGAATTTTAGGTAAAATATTTCTATAGAATGGTTTCTATAGATCTGGTGACGCAATCCAGAAAGTGGACATCTCCTTTAAGACTTGCTCATCCCTACAAACTGTGTAGGTAGCCATTTTGCTGGGAGACAAATTTATACAAGGATGCAATGAATTTACTGGGAACAGTCAACATCTTTTCATAGCCACAAGGTTACATCCTCATAAGTAATGTTTTTTTGTTCAAAATGGCTGCCTCCATGGTGTGCCTCAAGATGTCAGTGATCCTTCTATATGGAAAAAGTCTAAAACTTTCTGTTTTTCCAATAGCCATAAGTCAGATTCTTTCTTTCATTTTCTAACCTGCACTAGAGAAATGGCAGCTTGGATCTGATTAATCGCTATGGGTTAAATAAGGACTATTGTGTTCTAAAAATCGAAGCTTATGAATAGTCTAACCTTTGTTTTAGGATTTGGATAGAGCGGGTTATGGTTGGAACCTGTGTCAGGCTTTTATTTCTATGTGTCACCTGCAGGAGAGATTCTTCCTCAATATCTCTCTTGGTTGCCCTTGTTACTTGGACAGAAATTTGAGAAAAACCTTGAACATTTTTTGAGTCACCAGAACAAGAATAGATAGGAAAAGGGACACGTATTTTGGTGATAAGGAGATTTCCTTCCACTTCCCTTGGTGTGTATGAAAAGGAAAATTTCCCCCAGTTGGGGGGGGGGGGGAGTGACAGGGGTTTTAACGACTCACTACTCTTATCAAAAGTGAAAAGCAGAAAAGTTTTTAGATTCAGATATACAAAGTATATGTATGGTCAACTATTGAACATTTGATGTCATCCTCAAAATGGCTACTTTCACTTTTTAGCTGGGTGACATTATTTTCTTTTAACCACAACCACCAGGGTTTTGGCATACCTCACAAAATGGCTGCCTTTGTGACAGGTGCACCTCATACAATTCACTTTTTCATACCATTTGCAAGCCTCGTTCCAACTGAAGGGTCTCTAGGTTACACCGTTCTGTAAATTCCCTGCATCGATTAACCATTCATACTGTTTGTTTACCCTAATATTCCAGTCAAAGTGCTAAAATAAATGCTTCTCTAAGTAGACAAACCTTAATTGTTTTATTGCATTTTTATGGATCCAGCACAGGCTTTTTTCCACATGTATTATTATGGATGCGAGCGTCTACCTTCCATACGTTAATAACTATTGAATACAAGGGTTTGTTAATATCGTAGGGCATTCATCAAGCTGTCATGAATTGGGCTCATTACAATAATCACTGGAGCAGGTTTTATTCCTGACTGGGAAGGCAAGAGCAACTGGCTTAATGAACAAAAGACTCATTGTCCCATAGGTTTGAAACAGGTTTGTGCAAAAATAATAAAATATGGCACACTTTCTAGTTTTTAACACATTAGCAATTTTTTTTTTTTAGATAACCTTTATTTAGTACAAAGTGCAACTGTGTGTATTTATTCATTAGAACTAATCATAAATTAGCTTTCTGGAGGTTAAAGTGGGAAGGCCCCTGAGTAATCGTTTTATCAAGTGTGATCTTGGTCATATTGCTTGCTAATATCGGGTGCTTTTTCCACCCGAATTGCAACATCTTTCTGATTAATCTGCTGCTTTTTGGTTCTTGAAGTATATTTTGTGTCCCAGTAGGCAACACCGTGATCTACGGAATGTTAATACTGCCATGACATTCTAGGGGTAACAGGTCAAAGAGCACGCCAGATTAAAAAAAAATCATTGTGTGGCCTGCAGGATGCATTGGCTCTCTTTTGCCCTAGTTGTAACAATAAAGACTTTGTACTCCAATGGATTTTCATTTGGCCCTATCTATGGCCTATTATACTTGGATTTCTCTCACTCACTTGAATGCCTTCTCCTTGGGGTTCCCATCTTTGTGTTATTTTGATGACCTGTGTTTCCAGCACCCCTCTACCACTGCATTGTGGCATTCTAGTTCTCTATGTTTCTCTCAAGTGGTGATGAGCAAAGTATGTACTCTACTTCATGTGCACGGAGGTTACTTAAAGAGACCTACAAGCTTTTGTCATAGCTTTTAAGGTATAGCTAAAGCCAAAACTTGTTTAGGAAGTTATTAACCCTCTTATCCCTTACAGCCATGGAAGCTGCTGTTGTAGCCTCTATTTGATCTGCAGTGGACATGCTGCTGCACATGTGATTAGTTGTGACACCAGCCATTTAGTAGCCTGACCATTTGGTTGAGAGTTGATATAAGTCCACTAGGAAATCTTCCAATGGAAGCTCTTATTTCAGTGCCACCTAAGGGCATTTACCTTTCTTTTTTTCCCCTCAATTTGTCTCCAGGACAGGAAGCTGTGGGGGGAGCTCCCTTCTATACACATAAACAAACTTACAGTAGTTATAACCCTGCCATACTTCAAAAACAAATTTTGGCTTTAGAAACGGTAAGGCCTCATTCGCACGGCAAACTTGGCCATGGCGTGGAAAGTATACAGTAGATGTTCACTGCTTGGTGTCCAGGTGCTTGTGGACAACCTCGGTCAGGATGTCCGTGTAAGCCAATGGCAAGGTGATGGGAGCCATGTCTGTGTGTCCCTGTAAGCATGTATCTACACATTGAGCATTCAGTTAGGGACATATCATTGTCCCTGGACAAATTTTGCATTCCGGGAACGCTCACTTGTCCCTAACCACGTTAATGTTAAGATACATTCCTAAAACAGCAAACAGTCGCTCCTGTCAGCCTGTCATTGACTTGTACAGGGTTCCTGGTGGTGGCTGTCTGCACACATCTGGGCTCCCAACTGAAGATATCAGTAGTATTCTTGGTGCACTATGGCTGATTTGGCCCTATGAATGAGGCCTTAAACAGAAAGGCAGATTTAACTTTCTAAAAACATGGCCTCCAATTTCCATTGTAGCCATTTAAAGAGATAACCTCACATTTAGCCTATTGGTTCAGCCAATTAGATTGACTGACTGTATTCTCTAAACCAGCCATTCTCAACTATGGTTACATAGAACCCTAGGGTTCCTCCAAAAGCAGTAAGGGGGTCTTTGAGCTTTTGGCTGATTGACCTCCCATCTGATGGTTGGTTCCGTGTCCAGTGCCACTTGGCAGAGCAAGCAAGCATGACACCAGTGATCTATATAGCTGGCTGTAATGGTTGGCATTCTGACCACCAATGTAAAGGGAGGTAGTCTTCCCACTAACTATCAAGGGGCATTTCCCTATTGACCCCTGATGAACTGATTTTAGCAGGGGTTCCACGAAACCCACACATTATTTTAAGGGCTGTTATCTGGGGGGTAAAAAGATTAAGACTGCTCTAAACTATTGAGAGACTACCCAGGTATGGTTATCGGGCTTTGTTTTTTTTTGGGAGTATTGTATTTAGCAATAATGGGCTATAACCTCTTGCAGCCATTTCTTTTTCTCATGTCACTCATATCGGTTGCTGTGGGCTACTGCACTTCGTAGATAACCATTGCACTTTGTACAGCTTTATCAAATAAGCCAGTAAGAGTTGTTGCCACTTGCTTATCACTGGGAATAATATGTCCTTGCTGTATTTATAATGTGAGATGTGCCGGAGATCCCCTTAGCCTGACAGTCCAGCTGTCTTTCTGGAAATCCCCAGCGAAACAAACACTTCTCTGCTGATTAACAGAAGCCACATTTTTTTTAATTAAACCGCAGATCTTTATCTGCTAAAGCCCGGTATTTCTACCCTTGACCGAAAGTCCTCACAGGGCAGAGAGATTGTTATTGCATGCAGTGGCACAAGTCCGAGCATCTCGCATTCCTTCCTCTCTGAAACGAGAACAATCAACATTTTTTCGTAGCCAGATTTTTGAGCAGGGGAATGTGCCATTGGGAGAGATCAGATATACAATATTTATTTCGATTTGCAGCTTTCATTAAACTAATGCCTGCTGATCCTGCCACTGAGGTCCTTGTTCTGGCACTTCCTGTTGTAGGATGTTTGCCATCTCTCTTGCATTGTCGCCTTGTCAATTGAGTCCCTGATGGTAAATAACAAGCAGCCATGCTGACACATATTGTGCAAGCATGGTCCACTGTTGTCACCATCGGGAAGCCGGTCCAGAGCTGTGATGTTCCATAGACTCTGGACACCGAGATGCAATGATGAATGAAAAAGTACAGTGACAGTATTTTATGGGGGGGGACATGTCTCAAAGTTATGGACTACATAACACCCTTTCCCCATATAGTGGCGATCAGGGGGAGATATTTGGAGTCTAAATCAGGAGAGCAGCCTAACGCCCTGTACACATGATCAGAATTTCCGATGGCATAAAATCCAATGGAATTTTTCGTCAGACTTCCGTTCAAGCTGTCTTGCATACACACTGTCAGACCAAATTCCGACCGTCCAAAATGCGGTAACGTAAAACACTACGACGAGACAAGAAAAATTAGGTTGAATGCTTACGAGCATGCGTCGACTTGATTCTGAGCATGCATGTTTTATTCCTCTGGCGTTCCACACAGACGATCGTAAAAAAAATAAACCATGTTCTATTTCAAAACTCTGATGGAAAGAAGTCCGAAGGGGGCCACACACAGTTGGAATATTCAATGAAAAAATTCTGTTGGACTTTTTTCATCGGAAATTCCGATCGTGTGTACAAAGGCGTAAGGTGACAACACTGCTCCTTCATGGATACAGTGCTGCAAGTAAGCATTGCCACCCTGGGACAAGACGTGTGTTACTGGCTGAATCCTCAGATGGAAATTATCAGGGAAAAATACATAAAAAGAAAATGAAGCAGCCACCACTTCCAAGGACTTGTAGGCTGCAGTATATAAAATGTTTGTTTTTTTGTTCAGATCTTCTTTAACTAAACCTGTTGCTGATCCTAGGCGAAGCACAGGTTCACTTTAAGCTTTGAAAAACAAATTGCCTTTGGATTGTGCCGAGTAAGCCTTTTGCAGTCCACGCATCCAATGTCAGGATAATGAGAACAAGTGGTGTCCCCTTGTCGGCACACACAATGTAGGCCATTTCTGCCGGGTGCTTCTGTCTCTCCTCCAAATTCTCATTCTTACTGCTGTCTGCCAAAAGCCGCTTCCTCTGTCTCTTTAGAAGAAGCCTGAACAGCCATTTTTATCTCTAAATCCTTAACTGAGAATCTTGCAAGGGGCAAGGCTGCAAGCCTTTCAATCAATCTCACCCGCACACAACCCTTATCATAATATTTTGAATGTGTTAACACTGGCATTAGTTTCATACAAGTAATATTGTGACAGGGAATATGCATTTACATTTTTTTTTTTTTAAGTCAAAACTCTGCTGCCAGTGGGAGTTAGTTTGGAATACAATGCATTTTCCTATTAAATTTGATCAGTTAACATTTTTTTCATACTTCAGCATCAGCCTGAATTCTGGTTGCGTTCAGCAAAATCTTAGCCAAGGACAAGGTAACTGCATTGTAGTCTGATGGAGTTCAGAGTGAATCTATCTTCCAAGGTCCTAACTAAGAGAAGATATAAAAATATGCCTGATAATAAACTGTATTAGAGTTGTTTGCCTCTAATCTTAATTTAGTACTATTTATTACAGGCCGACCATTTACTCAGCGCTTTACATAATGTAAATTTACAGCGCCCCTTCATCCAAGGAGCTTAATGTGCACTCACAATCTGGTCTCTGCCTCCAAGGAACTTATTGTGTATTCCCATCAGTTCCTGCTTTCAAGGAGCTTGCTGTACATTCAGTCCCCACCCTCAAAGAGCCTAATTAAATTCACCTTAGTCTCCAGCCCCAAGGAGCTTTACTGTACATTCACATGTCCTGTCCCCAAGAAGTTTACTTTACATTCACATTATTCTATGCCCCCCAAGAAGCTTACTGTACATGCACATTCCCTACCCCCAAGGAGCTTACTGTACAATCACATGTGTCTGTACAGTAAACTCCTTGGGGACATTCACATCAGTCTCTGCCCCAATGACCTTTCTGTTCATTCACATTAGTCTTTGCCCCAAGGACATTTTTGTACATTCACATTAGTCTCTGCCCCAAGGAGTTTACTGTACATTCACATTAGTCTCTGCCCCCAAGAAGTTTGCTTTACATTAACATTAGTCTCTGCCCCCAAAGTGTTTTACTATAGCTTCACATTGGTCTTTCCCCAAGCAGTTTACTGTACGTTCCCTGTCCCATGGAGTTTACTGTACATTCACATTAGTCTCTGCCCCAAGGAGCTTACTGTACATTCACATTCCCTGTCCCCATGGAGCTTACTGTACATTCACATTCCCTGTCCCCAGGCAGTTTACTGTACATTCACATTCCCTGTCCCCAGGCAGTTTACTGTACATTCACATTTTCTGTCCCCAAGGAATTACTGTACATTCACATTAGTCTCTGTCAAGACATTTTGTTTACATTCACATCAGTTCCTACCTCCGAGGCACTTACAATGTGAGATCCCTATCTCTTATGTACACATGCACACAGACACATACTAGGCCCAATTTAGGCAAGAGCCAGTTAACCTATTGGCATGTCTTCGGAGGGTGAGAGGAAACTGAAATACCCAGAGGGAGCACACACACACATAATATGCAAACTCCATGCGGGTAGTGTCCTGACTAAGTTTCCAACTGAGGACCCAAGTGAATCAGGCAGAAATGCTGAATCACTAAGCCACTGTGCTACCCCTAAATTTCACTGTATATGAGTCTGACTTAATTCCAGAACTTCACCAGCTGTAATTTTGTCTGGCCAATGGGAGAGCCTCAGCCGCCATTAAGGACATCGGCAATGAATTGGGGAATAGCAGTTGACAGGGCTAAATGCAGACGTCCCTGAGTACCAAAGTGAAACTAGTTTCGGTGAAGCACACAGTGGGTATTTCTGGTAAATGAAGGCAACAGAAGCCATCTTGCAGTGTTGCTTCATAGCCAGGACATTTAAAATAGCTGATGGGTTACATTACATTTTCTCAAAGGAGTTTTGGCAAGTTGAAGCTCTCTAAGTCTTTCCTATTTGGCTCCCAAATTTCAAATATTAGGGCACTTTAGGGAAAAAAAGTTGTAAAAATTGAAATTTTGCTCTTCCTACTTGGGATAATGTCAATAGCTCTTCTTATGAAAGTGAGGTAGAACAAGGAGGCGAGACATGCCTATCGGCTGTTCTCTGCGCCCTTCAGGGTTTCTTGTCTGTAGCAGCCAATCTCAATCCTTTTTTCATTTTCAAATCTCACTTTAAAAATATCAAAGCAATTAGTTGGGGTGAGGAAAGATGAACTGTTGGCTTAAACTCCATTGTAAAACTCGGAGTCCTCCTTGGAGCTCTTGTCCAAGAATAGTTAACAAGAATTCAGGTATTTTATGAGCTCTATTTAATTCTATGCACACTCAGGAGCAAAAAGTCGGCAGGCATCTTCTTTTCAACAAGGTTTAGGGAAGAGAGTGTCAGAACTCTGCTATAGAAATAAAATAAATACAAAGAACAAATATAATTCTTTTGCAAGACTGCTATAATAATTTAAGTATAAATATTCAGGTTATTGACCAAGCTCAGCCATGGCTGGTACACTTTGAGTGGTCAATTCCCAGCTGGTGATGTTTGAATGGCCAGCGTCAATTTCAAGGTGAACATCAGACTAGTTTTCAGAGTGCTGTGTGAGCGAGGTAGACATTTTAGGAAGCGTACGCAAAAGCAAGTAGTGTGTAGTTTCTGCTTTCTTCGAAGGTATAATACTCAACTTGTTAATTGGGTGCCCAGTTTATTTTTGTTCATGAAGCAGCATGCTCATTTCATGCAGGTGGCACATTCCTCGCAAACTCTAACTTGCATATACTCAACGCATTTTTTAACAACTTTTTTTTTTTCTTTAACACAAAGAAGTTAAATGAGGCTTTCTTGTTTAAACAAATTTGATCGTATTCTGGAGATTGGTAACCAAATACAACCTTAGATGGCAATAACTTTGCATAGCACTAAAAAATAAAATAAACTGTTTAAGGGCCCCTTCTCTTTATTAATCTTCTATCATTATAAGCACTATGAAGATACTTTGCTTAAACATTTTTTTTCCAGTTTGGAATTGTAAACAATTCTGTAGTGCTGCATCTTTGGGAACATTCTGTAGTTCGGTATAACATAATGGGAAGTTGTATTTAAGTTGTTCATTGAAGTATAACTGTAGTGCACCTTTCTTCCTATTTCATGTAATCTGTAAGTTGCTGGTGATTAGAGATGGGCCGAACACCCCCCCTGTTCGGTTTGCAGCAGAACTCCCAAACTGGAAATGTTTGGTGCCAAACTCCATTGAAGTTTATGGGAGACAAACATGAGAAATCATAAGTCACCATTATGAAGCCTTATATGTACGTAATTGTCCATAAAAAGGGTATAGAGGTTTGGGTACTGCCCTGGGGGACATGTATCAATGCAAAAAAACATTTTTTTTAAAGGAGCAGTGATTTTAATGATGCTTAAAGTGAAACAAAAATGAAAAACCCTTTAAATATGTTGTCTGGGGGGTCCCCTTAGTCTGCCTGTAAAGTGGCGCATCTGTAGCATGTATAGAACCTGCTGCAGCAAACATGAAATTTCTAAAGAAAAAAAAAGAGTGAAATCGCATTTAAATTGACTTGTGGTTGCAATTGCCACCACCTGGCTATTTACGGCGTGGGCTTAAAGGGCCTGTCATGTCATTTTTGTTTCCTTTTAGCTGTCAGCAGGGAAGTCTGATGACAGCTGATGACTCATCCATTGTTAAAGTAGCGGCAGACGGCTTCCCGGCCCCGCTCCTTAACGGAAGAGAATTCGGGTGAACTGGCAAATTTCGGGCCAATCTCTTGCTTGGCCTGAACCATTCACCCAACACTACTGGTGATGCTTGATGGCTTTCACAGAGTGATGCAAATTATCAGTACTAGTTGTTTCTCATAGCCACCCATCAAAGTCAAGCCTGCTTTATAGGCTTGAATCAAATTGGTAAAACAGAGTACAGGTTTCAAGGGGTACACACCAATCACCCTGTGAGGTGGTCTGTGTGTGCTGTGACCTCTGTGGATTACTCCTGTACTTGTCCTGATTTTGGTACCTCAAAGTGTGGGAATGTTCTGGGTAATTCACTGCTTTGTTGACCAGTTGACTGAAATTTCCATGACATTGATAACATTTTGAAAGAAAAGTATGATATTTCATATTGTCATACCATGCAAAGATAGAGCTGCAATTTACAGTCAAGAGGCACCAACCTTGCATGTTAGAGCTGCTGACTCTGGCAAGGGTCAGCAGTGGCAGACATGTTGGCCTTATCCCCAACCTTCCAATAAGATAACCAATAGAGAATTACTTTGCAGGATTTTTAATTGGGCATTATACTATAGTTAAGCCCTAGTTTTTCACTTTTTATTTCACCATAAACCTAAATACAAGGGAAGTTTATAACTTTAGGAGGGGGGTAGCGAATGCTTTCAAGGTTGAAAAATGTATGTGCAGCCTTCCTTGCCAAATTGTTATGTCAACACTATCCAGCCCTGGAGTACATCATTCCAAGGCTTGGCACCCATTGATTTACCTTCTGGGACATTTTTGAAAACCCTTACAAGAGCAGGCTTTTGAGAAAACCGAGGAACCACAGAGTAGATTGGTCATCATTGGCAACCAACCATATTTTACAGTTTTCCTAGTGCAGGATTTTAAATTGAAGCAAATATGGTTGGCTACCATGGAACCAGTTCATTGTTTTATCAATTTTTTTTACAATTTTATATTTGTATAGAAGCAAACTTGTGCTTGATGCTTCATATGTTTTTTTCAATATTCAAGTGAAAATGTCATCGTATAGAAGAAGCAACCATTTTGTAGGCTTAGCCAGTGAGTCCTCTTAAATAGTGTTAAACTTCTTGAGGTAGCCATTTTCTGCCTCACAGAATTTATAAAACCAATAGTGAGCCCAACTTGGATTTTTTTTAGATGGTCTGGACACTTTCTGTAGCAGTCATTTGTCTCAGGGGAAATTAAACATTCCACAGTTATCAGAGCCCAGCATTAAGCGATTTTTGTTCACAAACAGTCGGTTGAATTATCTGTTTAGTGCATGCCCCCCACCACTGATCCTTTTCATATTGAAAGGTTGTCAGGTATCCACTCATATGATTCACCGTTGATTGTATAACAACTTTTTTTTCACTAGGTGTTCCAGTTTCGTCATTTTATCCAATATGGCGGATTTCTTGCTGTATTCCCTTCTTTAGTGTGTGTACTGATTGCACTACCGAGTAAATGGTCCATTCATGTTAATCTCTCTTTTTTCTCCTTGCACCCCTTTTTCACTTTCTCTTCCAATGCTTAAAATAGAAGTGGAGCAAAAAGGTAAATAAATAACACAGCCCGATCCCACCCCCCTCAGCTCCTTGTTATGTGCCATATGGATGTTAACCTTCTCGATCCCCCCTTATCCCTAAACACTGAAGTTCTATATTCAGCAGGATTGCATTTCTACACCCCATACACAAGTTGACTGCCAATTAAAAAAAATAAAAATAAAAGTGTTGTGATATATATGTCACATAGGTGGGGCAATATGCATTTATTGTGGGAAATGTTTTCTTGCTCTCTTCCTTTTCCCCTAATTGTTTTACTTTTTTTTACCAAAATTGTTTTGTTTCGATTTTCATTTTTTTTTATTAATTTGCTTGACTTCCTTACTCCTGTATCCTTAGCATGCCACATTTCCAGGCCTCCCTGCTTTGTTTCATCCATTGCTCAAGTTGTGTTATTTTGTTATTTCTTTTCTTTTCCTTCTCTTGTTTTTTTGTTCTTCCAGCTCCCAATTGCTGTAAAAATGTTGTGTTTTTTCTCAGAGATGTTCCAGCTTTGTTTCCTTTCCCAAGTTTTATTCAATGCCTATGTTCATTTGTAAACGTACAAATGGAAAACCATTCACATCTTTCTAAAATGTAAACATCTAAACTTCACGAGAACTGTGTGTGTGGTTTTTCATTGCCCAACAGGTTTTCGGCTTAGACAACTTATTTTAATGTCCAGAAAATTGATGTCTAAAATTTACTGTGTTGTAAGTCAAGTAGATATTTAGTGTGACACTGTCAATGTACACACATTCCATTTTAAGATTTTTTTTTTTAACATATATTGTTGCTGCTGGAAGTGGTTAAGAGGGGGGAAACTAAACGTTTAGTATGTCTTTTGTAAAATAATCCTCTTTCTACTTTCTACTAGTTTTTGTTTGCCCTGGGGTGTTGAAAACAGTGGTGGACTCTCCATATATTTATGAAGCAGAGCAGAAGGCGGGTGCATGGTGCAAAGACCCCCTCCAAGCCGCAGATAAAATTTATTTTATGCCGTGGACTCCGTACCGTACGGATACGTTAATGGAATTTGCCTCTTTGCAAGATTTTCAGAATTTCCGACAGACTACAACCTATAAACTTCCCAACCGAGTGGATGGCACGGGATTTGTGGTTTACGATGGGGCCGTGTTTTTTAATAAGGAGAGGACAAGAAACATTGTTAAGTTTGACTTGAGGACTAGAATTAAGAGTGGAGAGGCCATTATCAATTATGCCAATTACCACGACACATCCCCTTATCGATGGGGTGGAAAAACTGATATAGACTTGGCTGTTGATGAGAACGGCTTGTGGGTGATCTATGCGACGGAACAAAACAATGGAATGATAGTTATCAGCCAGTTAAATCCTTACACTCTCCGGTTTGAGGCCACATTCGAAACCTCCTATGACAAGCGGGCAGCCTCAAACGCCTTTATGATTTGTGGTGTCCTCTATGTGGTGCGGTCAGTCTATCAAGACAATGAAAGTGAAACCGGAAAGAATGCAATCGACTACATCTTCAACACCAAGCTGAACCGAGGAGAACCTGTTGATATTCCTTTCCCCAATCAGTATCAATACATCGCCGCAGTGGATTACAACCCTAGGGATAACCAGCTGTACGTGTGGAATAACAACTTCATTCTACGATACTCTCTAGAGTTTACCCTTCAGGACCTAGCCCAAGGTAAGAACTCAATGTCTTTTCCTTCTGCTTCTATCCCCATAACGTCAATAACGAGGAACAGTGTACTGTTTGTAATATGGTTTGATCTATATTTTTGCTTCTTTTGCACCACGTAAGTGCAATTTGCAGTTTCCCAAATGAATAAAGTTAATCTAACAAACCTAAGGAAACTTTCCCGAAAATAGATACCAGGTTAAAATACAGGCTAAGACTGACTTAGGGTTTGCTTTGCAAACAAGATGGCAGATCAGAAAATGCATCGGTACCAAGGGTCATTAGGGTCATTAGTTTAATATATGGTGTAAAATGTATACCCCCCCCCAAATAAATATATATATATATATATATATATATATATATATATATATATATATATATATATATGTGTGTTATAGTTTTAAAAAAAATAACATAAAAAATTACCTTAATGCGTTCAATGAGAGCATCAATTTTTAATATGTAGTAATTAAAGTAGTAGTAATTTTCCAAAATATGAATTGCACATGAATAAATCACACATACATTCAAGTGGAAAGAAATAGTATTACAACTTTGAACAGACTATTATTATTATTACTGCAAGAATTCTATTGTATTGTTTTGTAGCTCTTGGTTTGTATTTATTATTTATTTCCTTGTGTTTATTGTGCTACTGCTGTGTTTTTTTAATTTTTAATTTTTTTTTTTATTCTCTGTAGAGCTATATAGTGCATTATATGTACTGTTGAAGCTTGTGTGCTGCACATGAACTAGTCCAGGATTCAGGACAGTGAAATGATGCATGACTCATGGCGCTTTCACGTTCAAGCAGCACACACAGAGCACTTGGCTTAATGCCGCCGAAGGATTAAAGCCCTGACAATGTTTGCAAGTCACGCCTTGCATCCAAAGGAAAGAAATATGCCCTTGATCTTGGGTTACTGCTTCTGACAGATGTTGTGCGATAAATGTAATGATTTTATATGACAGCCTCATGACTGGCATTAAAATCTGCTTATCATGTCTATATTGTCTATTTCCCACTGCTTCCACCTGAGAGTTTTTGTTTTAGAATAGAGATTGTATTGCTTCTGTCCCAGGTGTTGCAGAAATAATTTACACTGTTTATTTATTGTGCCCTTAACATGGCTTGCAGGAGATGGCTCATTTCTGACATGTGCTAAATTCCCATTATATTTGAGCACACAGGATTGTGTATGATGCATCATCTGCTTCAGAAAGATGAATACATCCACCTCCATTCTGCCTTCACGTACTTTACCAGCACGACTTAACCAACAGTTTGTTAGGATCATGTATGTCTTAACCACAAGCTGTTGATGTGTCAGTGGTTTGCAGGCACTCCCGCCCCCCCCTCCCTTTTTTCCCTTGCTATCTGGATACAGTAGGACTCCCCTATTGGTAATTATGCAGTGGCTGCACTTGGCCATAATCTAATTTTAATTTATGTTTTGTGGTGCAGGCCTTTTTTCTCATAAGGTCACAAAACCAACTTGTTGTAGTTGTAACTGGTTTGTTGCATTACCGAATGTCATTTCATAGATCTCCACACTATAGGCTTTATTCATTTACTAATTTGTGTTTTTTTTTTATTTTGCTTGGATTGTTTGGACTTTCCCATTCTAATGTCTGTCTTGGTTTACTTTTTTTCCCTCCCTCCCTTCCTTTCTTTCTTTTTTTTCTCTTCTCTGCTTTCCCTATCTATTCATTCACCCCATCCCTCCTCTTCCCATCCTTTCCCTCATTCCCTAACCCTTTCCTTCCATGGTCATGTCTTTCTTTTCCATACCACCCTAGAATTCCCTGTCCCATCCTTACTCGTTTCCTCTTTCCCAACCCTTTTCTTGCCTTGTCTCTTCCCGCCCCATCCCTTGCCTTGTCTCTTCCCGCCCCATCCCTTGCCTTGTCTCTTCCCGCCCCATCCCTTGCCTTGTCTCTTCCCGCCCCATCCCTTGCCTTGTCTCTTCCCGCCCCATCCCTTGCCTTGTCTCTTCCCGCCCCATCCCTTGCCTTGTCTCTTCCCGCCCCATCCCTTGCCTTGTCTCTTCCCGCCCCATCCCTTGCCTTGTGTCTTCCCGCCCCATCCCTTGCCTTGTGTCTTCCCGCCCCATCCCTTGCCTTGTCTCTTCCCGCCCCATCCCTTGCCTTGTCTCTTCCCGCCCCATCCCTTGCCTTGTCTCTTCCCGCCCCATCCCTTGCCTTGTCTCTTCCCGCCCCATCCCTTGCCTTGTCTCTTCCCGCCCCATCCCTTGCCTTGTCTCTTCCCGCCCCATCCCTTGCCTTGTCTCTTCCCGCCCCATCCCTTGCCTTGTCTCTTCCCGCCCCATCCCTTGCCTTGTCTCTTCCCGCCCCATCCCTTGCCTTGTCTCTTCCCGCCCCATCCCTTGCCTTGTCTCTTCCCGCCCCATCCCTTGCCTTGTCTCTTCCCGCCCCATCCCTTGCCTTGTCTCTTCCCGCCCCATCCCTTGCCTTGTCTCTTCCCGCCCCATCCCTTGCCTTGTCTCTTCCCGCCCCATCCCTTGCCTTGTCTCTTCCCGCCCCATCCCTTGCCTTGTCTCTTCCCGCCCCATCCCTTGCCTTGTCTCTTCCCGCCCCATCCCTTGCCTTTCTTTTCCTTCCCGCTCCATCCCTTGCCTTTCTTTTCCTTCCCGCTCCATCCCTTGCCTTTCTTTTCCTTCCCGCTCCATCCCTTGCCTTTCTTTTCCTTCCCGCTCCATCCCTTGCCTTTCTTTCCCTTCCTGCTCCATCCCAATGCTTTTTTTTTTATCATCCCGCTTTCTCTTTCTTCTTCCCCTTACCTTCTTAACTTTTTTTCACCTTCCCTTCCATTCATTTAATTTTCTCCTCACTTTTTCCTTTCCTGATCCCTTTCGTCTTAATTTGTTCTCTTTTTCTTTTCTTGTGCCTTTCCTTTTAGTCTTCTCTCCTTTTCATACATGCACGACAGACTTTTTCCATTGGTTACTTTTTTCAAATATAAACATTTCTAAATGGTCTGCCTTCTATACTAATTTGAACTCAAGTGATCACTACAACTGTGTGCTCTTCCCGCCCCATCCCTCCCTTGCCTTTTTGTCTCTCCCCGCCCCATCCCTCCCTTGCCTTTTTGTCTCTTCCCGCCCCATCCCTCCCTTGCCTTTTTGTCTCTCCCCGCCCCATCCCTCCCTTGCCTTTTTGTCTCTTCCCGCCCCATCCCTCCCTTGCCTTTTTGTCTCTTCCCGCCCCATCCCTCCCTTGCCTTTTTGTCTCTTCCCGCCCCATCCCTCCCTTGCCTTTTTGTCTCTTCCCGCCCCATCCCTCCCTTGCCTTTTTGTCTCTTCCCGCCCCATCCCTCCCTTGCCTTTTTGTCTCTTCCCGCCCCATCCCTCCCTTGCCTTTTTGTCTCTTCCCGCCCCATCCCTCCCTTGCCTTTTTGTCTCTTCCCGCCCCATCCCTCCCTTGCCTTTTTTTTCCCTTCCCGCCCCATCCCTCCCTTGCCTTTTTTTTCCCTTCCCGCCCTATCCCAATGCATTTTTTTATCATCCCTCTTTCTTCTTTCCTTTTTTTTCACCTTCCCTTTCATCTTAATTTGTTCTTTTTTTCTTTTCTTGTGTCTTTCCTTTGTCTTCTCTCCTTTTCATAACATGCATGACAGACTTTTTCCATTGGTTACTTTTTTCAAATATAAACATTTCTAAATGGTCTGCCTTCTATACTAATTTGCATTCAAGTGATCACTACAACTGTGTGCTTCTTCACGGCAGTCAGAATGTTGATGTGTTATGTACTATTTCTGACCGTGTTGGAATTTCATGTAATCAAGTCGTCTTGACGTGACCCGGGAAGGTCACAGATTACAGCAGGTGACAGCGGTGAATGTCCAGGATCTGATCCTGACATGTTAAGACCACTTGAAAGGCATTTTTCAACAAAGAATCTTAATGGCCGCTGCAGTTCTCAACGCTTCAATTTTCATGGTGCTTGCGAATAATTGATATTTGATGGATGACGATTGTAACCAATAATTATAGACTTTTTTTTTTTTAAAGGTATTATATATGACCATTGATTTTGATTAATGACAAGCTGCAATGGTAGAAGGCTTGAGCAATTTAAGAAGCACAATAAAGAGTAGAACATAATGGTTGTTTGTTAAAATAATGAATGTGTCCCTTGAGATTTCCATGTGGCTGTAAAGATTAGAAGGAAGCTTTGATGTATCTTAGGAATTAGGTAATTTAACTATGGGAACATAAAGCACGCCATACATAGACTATACTCATTGAAACAATAAAGCCTAATTCTGGGCACAGTGTTCCTACCATCACTCCCTCCCACTTCCCTGTAACCCATCCTACCAAGCATTTGGCTTGTAAAGTCAGTTATAGTCACCTGAGTCCCCCCCCCTCCCCATTCAGGTGCCACACTAAAGCCATTTCCCCCTGTGTGCACCACTAGTCCAGCATTGTCTATTTACCCTCTTCGACTGGTACTCTTCTCAGGTTCACATCACGTTTTTTCTGAAACTAAAGAGGACCACCCTCGCTGCCAAGCCAATGGGAATTGTCCACATCACTTAGGTAGTAATGTGGACACCTAGAAGGACTCGACTCTGGATCATTTCTTCCCAGCAGTCATAAGGTGGTGGGAGGGGGTTGGGTTTTATATCAGAGTTTGGCTTTAAAACTGAACTTAAAACGAGCCATTAACAATATCTGGGTAAAATCTACCTATGTAAACCCGTATCTGTGTTCAGCCACCTTTAGGATTCATATACCTCTGCCAGCCAGTAAGGTGTCTAAAATGGATCCTAAGCTTAATCAAAAAATGTTGTCACCCTAACAAGATATTGTCATCCACATGCACCTCACTGCTTCCCCACTGTAGGCGTCCATTCTGCATAAGCTCCGGTGTCTGAGCTTACCTGGATAGAGGATGTCACTGCCTCTCCTGCTTTAGACCAATTAGGTCTGTGCACGCCACATACTTCCTCCAACCTGAAGCCCCCCCCAATGGATTAAGTAGCAAATTGCTTATGAGGTCTGTGTCATTGAAGGAAAATGTACGTTGGCAATTTTGTTGCTTCCATTTTCATCAACAAATGTTATTTGGTATCAACTGACCAAATGATAAAAATTAAAAAGCTATCCAAGATGTCTTTGTCAGGTGACATTGAGGTGATTAATGATAATGTCTTAGTTTTTTTTTTATCATTTGGACACTAAAAACTCAAGAACAATTTTGTTTTAAAGCTCATTAAAAGGAGCAGAATTAAATTACCATAATTAACTACTAATTAAGTTAGTGGACAGCATTATCTATAACAAATGAAAATGTTTAATTTTTCAATAATATCAACCCAGTGTTGATTAAACCTTTACACTGGCATGTTGTATTTTGCGCTCTTGAATTAATATCTACACAGCACTACAGTGTAAGAGTGCAGAGAACAGAGCTACTGTATACTTGACCTACACATACTACTATACTGTGAATAGTTTTTTTTTATGTTTATAACAAGTGTAGCTTTCACAAACCCAAAACTAAAATTTATATAAATAAATAGGAATAAAAAAACAATCTTATGAATCGCCCAGATCATACCCTCAATTGGCAGCGACCAGTCCATAATGGGCACAGGGGTGCTGCCCCCTTATCTCCATGCGCGCGCCAGACGCATAGATTTCTGCAAGTTTTTTTTTTCTCAGCACATGACTAGAGCCTGAGGTTCTAATTGGCTTCAGAAAGGCTGGGCTTGGGGCGCAGAGCACTGAGCTCTGAGCCCACCCACTTGTGACATTAGCAAATCAACATTGGCTATTGTCTTCCTGCTTCCCCTCCCAGCCAATCAGGACAGGAAGTGGGTCTTAAGACGAGAGGGGAGGCCGCCCAAGTCACTCACAACCTGGATGGGGTAAGTGCAGACCGGGAAGGGGGTGGAGGTTTGTTTAACTGCCACCCCCCCCCAAATGGAGCACCAGCCATCACTGCCCCCAATGTCTCATGTCCATGTATTAGTACAAGATTGGCACATTCATGGTGGTGTGGCATGGTTAGTACTTGGATGGAAGACATTGAGGGTAAGATCTTGCACATTTATATGGTTTTTTTAATTTACAATTTTTTGTTATTTTAGTTTTGAGTTTGAGAATGCTGCACTTGTTGTATACCTAGATCTGTTGATATGAGTATATAGGCAGTGTCAGCAGCTAATATATGTATAGATGCACCTGAACACCATTATTTCACTCCCATTTCACTTTCTTGGCATGTTCAAATCCAGTCAGAAGAGGGGCATGAATTGCTCACTTTTCGGTCGGTTAAAAATTTGTAGGTGCTGGGCTTTCTTGTTATAAAGCCAAGTACAATTTGCAAACAGAGCATCATGGGAGCATATATATATATATATATATATATATATATATATATATATATATATATATTTTAGTCTATTTGTAAGCTATATATATTAGTCTATTAGTAGGCTCTATATATATATATATATATATATATATATACCCGATTGGAAATTCCGACAAGAAATGTCCGATGTGAGCTTTTGGTCAGAAATTACGACCCTGTGTATGCTCCATCAGACAAGTTTTGTGTGACTGTGTGTATGCAACACAAGTTTGAACCAACATTCCGTCAGAAAAAAATCCACGGTTTTCTTGTCGGAATTTCCGAACGTGTGTACGCAGCATTTGACTGTAAGTGCTGTTGACAGAAGATCATGTGATGGATTCTGTATACTTCATATATATACTATTTGTGCAGTAATAGGAGAACATTTTTCAAAGAACTGCCTTTAATTGCCCTTTGCATCTCCTCCCTTCCAAAAAACTGAGTTGGGTGCCCTTTCGTTGCCAACCTGAATTAAAAACATTAAATCATAATTCCAGTTGTTTTGGACAGCACAGATAGTTCCCTTTTCAGACTCATTTGTCAATGCCTTTATCGTTTCTGTAAGGCAGAAGAAAAAATGGGTGCCCAAGTGGTTTTGGTTTTGGCTGGAGCTCTATTTAGCTGGAGAACATTTTTGCAGAGAGCCTACTTCATGCGGTTGCCAGCTCCAGGAACATAGAAAGAGAGTCCTGACATTTAAGAAAGCCAAGACAATGCAGAGGGTTCTGTTTCATTTTAATGATGTACATTTTACCCAGTTAATATTTATTTCAAACTAATGTTGAGTTGAGTTAGATTTTCCATGGCACCTTTGAAAGAATCAGGGTCATATAAGTGAAGCCGTGCCAGAGAGAGTTTTTCGTAGACCAGATTCTAGAACTGACAACATAAATCTGAGCCAACATGTTGGAGATGCAGCCAAGGAGCATATGGAGGGTAGATCAGGGTTGTAAGCCTTGCCAGTTCTGGTGACTGGGACAGTGCGGATGTGGGCTGTGAGTGATACAGCACGATGTAAGCTTCCTTCGCGTGCTCTGCTGTTCATTCTCCGTTCTTGGAACATGGTTTTCTGTAGATAGACTGTCGAGGTTGTCCTCATATTCCCTAACATTCTCACTTATTTGTATGAATTCATTTACAAATCTAGTGGTTTGTGAAGTCCCCCTGGCGCCATTTATGTGTATTTATGTTCTGATATTAAAATTCTTTCCACAAAACATGGGTGGTTTTCCTGAGTGATGACATTTGTTTTGCCTGAGTTTTTTTGGGGGTTTTTAAGTGGAGCTTTCTTGTCCTCCTGATTTTAATGGTCCAATAAACCAAAACGATCAGTTACTGTGCACAAACATAGAAAGACGAGCACTCCGAACTTATATTTAAGGCTGGTTTACATTACAATTTCTGCATTTCTACATGAGCGTTTTTGATGCATTCTGGTATTTTTTATGCGTTCCAGTGTGTTCCCCCCCCCTTCATCTAAATTGAGTAAACCTGCATTTCGTGTGTTTTTGATGCATTTTGCCGCTATCCAGATGTGTTCCACATCGGAAAAAATGCAATGTTTTCTAATATTGACTGCACTGGAACCCACTGCACCTGTGTGAACTAGTGCCAAAGTGCAGTTGGGATGCAGCGATTGCATGGACACTAATCCCATTTTCAAATCCTTGCGAGTGCAGGTCCCCAAGCGTGAACAAGGCCTCATTTTCGATTTTTTTTTTCCCAGATTTTTGTGGCCTCCTGTAGACACTTCCTGTCTATATGCACTCCTGTGATGATTGCACAGCATATATGTTGAAAATCAAGTGCATATATGCATATAAAAACATGCCTAAGTTGGAGCCAACATCAGCTTTTTTTTGCCACGCCAAACGTGCATAGGGCAGCCCATTGAACAGAATGAACTGCCCTTTGTGCAACACACGGAATCACATGAAAATCGCCCATGTATAACCTGCTACACAAAGTTTGAAGCAGACCTAAGGAAACCCAACCTGAGAGAGGCCACGAAGCTTGAAGGCATGTAGAGATGAAGTGGCTGCAGGAGAGCTACAACGCTGAGATGAAACCAAGGATGATAAATATCGTAATTTACGGGTCTCAAGAAAACCCTACAATACTACCTATTATAGGACTATACCTAGAATAGCACACAGCGTAAAACTGAGTCCACATTTCCTTTTAGGCCGCTCAATAGTTCCAACTTTCAACACTGTGTCATCAGATGACTGAATACTTGTGTGGGAGTGGACTTTCTATACCCAAAGCCATTTAAATGTAAAAATTCCATGGCGGTAGCACGCACACAGGAGCGAAAATAGCTGTACAGTCAGTGAAATATGATAAATATTATTTTTTCCCTTGGTTTTATAATGGAAAGGGAAGGTACAGGCCTGTGCATGCCATATTGCTTTGATTGCTAGTTTGCTCCCTAATTATACAGGCAGAGGAAGCTGTCATATGTCCTGTTATCAGTAGTGATCTCTAGGGATAAAAATAGCCTACATGTATCAAGAATTACCTGCGATCCAGGCTAATGGAACGCTGCTAATTTTAATACACATCGGAGTGATTAAATACACACTAATCAGCACAGCGTGCTGTGGGATATGGACCTAATGATGACATTAATAGCGCTTTGCCAAACTTGATCAGCTCTCCCGCGGTTTTTGAAGGAAAAACAAAATTGATGGCGAGTACGGGAAAAAAAGAAATGGGATTATGGAATAGTGTGTTAATTTTAGTGGTAATTCCATATTGAACCGTGATGCTTTATTTCTAAAGAATAGACACAACTACAAACAGAATGCAAAGAGGAAAGGCTTCATAAATTGAATTATGTTCTAGGGGCCTGTTTTCTGCAGCCTTGAGTCCTCTTCCACATCTGTCACTTTGCATGAGCACATTAAAGGCAACGCGGAGATCTCATAGGGTAGTTGGATTCTTAGGATGTAGGTACATGGACGTGACTGCTCGGTTCAGTAGGATGTTTATTGCTTGGGCCTTTAGCACTCTGTGCTTTTTATCGTAGAAGCAAGACAAGTGATTGTCCATGTTTCTGCAGGTAGCGTTATGGATAACTGAACCCAAGAACAACATTTTAATATGTTGTAGTTTACCGGTCCTTAAAGTAGGCGTTCAGGTTCTAAGACTAAGTCTACTCCCAACCCCTTCTAATTCTAATTTGTTTTCTTACTTACCTGTAGAAGGGAGATGCTTTTACTTATTCTCAGAGCGCCCTGGTCCGGTCACATGGTCTCATCAATGACTGACCTTCAGGGGAATGTAGAGAGCGGAATGCCCCGTTGGTGACATCACCCATAGGCTTACTAAGGGGCTTCCGTTGCCAATCACATGGGCGGACCGGAGTGCCCTTAGAATAGATGGGTATAAACATCTTCCTTTTACAGGGTAGTTAGAATAGCATTGTTAAAAGGGGTGGGAGCAGTTATAGACTTAGACTGGTCTTCCACTGTAAAGGTGGCTATATTAAATTTTTATGTTTTCAGCTATACATAAAATACCTGTTGATTCTGCAAGAAATGCAATATCCTTGCCCTTTCCAGCGAACTGAACTTGAACCAAAAACGTCAAGAGCTGCACTACTGTTGGTGCTATATAAATTCTGTATAACAATAATAATCTTTCCTGAGAAAACTTCAAAGTGAGGTCAGGCACTGATGGACGATTAGGCCTGGTTCACAGTCTTTGCTCCAATTCATCCCAAAGGTGTTCTATTGGGTTAAGCTGAGGACTCTGCAGTCCAGTCAAGTTCCTCCACACCAAACTCGTTCATCTATGTCTTTTATGGACCTTGCTTTGTGAACTGGTCCAAATCATTTTGTGGAGGGGGGATTATGATGTGGGTTTGTTTTTCACAGGGTTGGCCCTTTAGTTCCAGTGACGGGAACTCTTAAGGCACCCAGCATATCAAGACATTTTGGGCAATTTCATGTTCCTAATTTTGTGGGAACAGTTTGGGCATGGACCCTTCCTGTTCCAACATGACTGCACACCAGTGCCTAAAGCAAGGTCCATAAATACATGGATGAGTGAGTTTAGGGTGGAAGAACTTGACTGGCCTGCACAGTCTTGACCTCTACCCGCTAGAACACCTTTGAGATGAATTGGAGCAGAGATTGCGAGTAAAGGCAGGTGTCCCAATACTTTTGACAATATAGTGTATCTAAAAAGCATAATCTATTTACTACATCTCCCTTCTCTCACTGATGATACAGTTCCCTGACTATTATGCTGATTCAGTGGCCTGCACTGTACTACCTTCAAAAGAAAACTATACCAAAAAGTGACAGAAATGTAGATCAAAAATTCTGTCTTTCCTCGTCAGTGACTGAGAAAGTGTGGAAAACTAGTCTTCTAGCATTTTTAGGAGAAGTCGGGAAAGGATGTACTTTTAGAGAAAATCAAAAACATAGGAGCAGAGTATTATATGAAATATCTATGTCGGGTGTTGTATGACTCCAGTTCTTAGTGATCCTAAAAAATAAAAAAATAAAAGGTTGGGGACAAGCATAACAAAAAGTGGGAGCCCATTTTTTTTCATTATTATTTAAAATACATCTAGTTTATCAATAAAAAAGCAGGGGCTGCAATACTCCTCTTTAGTGCAGAGCACCCCACTGCAGTACTACTTTTTCACCACAAGATGTCTTTAGTCCTCTGGGTTGAATGGCACCCAGCATCACTCAACCTGAAAGATTGAATGCAAGGTGGGTGGGAGGGGGGCAGCCAACCTAAAGTTGGACTTCAACTCCCCAGCAAACGCCACCAAGGGGAAAAAAAAATCTGTCCTGGCTGGACTGACCCTTCATTGACATCCTTTATCGTCCCCTGTTTTTTATTTTAATTATTTAATTGTTTCTATTTTGGGTAATAGGAGCAATTTGCCGCAAAGCCAATGTCAAAATTGATTTAAACCTGCATATGATTCTAATGAAATTTCATGGCCAGTTTAGTTGATCAATATGCTATTTGATGTGGGCTTAAATGAAAAAAAAAAGAAAAGCTGTTACATCAGGGAAGAATCGGTGCCTTTAACCTTGCTGTAGTTCTTATATTCCTAAATTTCAGCCAGGATGCAAGTTTGGCGATGCCCCCAAACGAGCCATTGAACATCTGCCCCTGTTTTCTGTGTCTCCCGTGTGAACTAGGCCTCACCCCCTGCCAAGAAATCCTTGGGAATCGTAGAAGCCTGGCTTTTAAATTCCACAGGCTAAATCAAGGAGAAAGACCTATCAATTAATTTGCTCTCTGCGTCCGAACTTTACAGTGGAAAATAGGGCCTAGAAACTCGCCGGCAAGACCTTCAACGCTCTTCCTCCAGTTTTATCACTTCTCATTCAGCGGCGCGTACCGTCCCTTGATTGAGTGACTCCCTCTCTTTTCTAAGGGTTGTTTTTTTTTTTTTTTTTTTTATCTAAAGAAGCTATGTCGGTTCATAAAAATCTTTCTTCTCTAAGGAAGACATGCATGCAACTCTCGTCTCTGTTCAGAGCTAATCGGGCATGGTGAAATCTCTCAAGCAAAAATCAGGCCTGGGTAGGAAGATGGCCCAGGAATTATTTTTCATGCATGGCATTGTCTAGAAACATTTCGTATTTTTTTTGTCTTGTCTTGTTTTCAGCGTTCAGGTCTTTTTTGTCTACACCGTGCCATTGTGAAGCAGTTTTTTTTCCTGTCAGTCAAATATATAACGGAATATAAAAGCATGAATTCACTGAGGTGGTAATGGAAGATAAATAGGGGGACAATTTATCGTTCACGGGTATCTAAACGTCGGCCTTCAGGCTTGAGCCGATCCTCAGCCTGAAATCGGCTTGATAACATGATTTTGTAAACTGATATGTGGCATCAAGTTGCGGGGAGTCGTTTCGTAGCAGCTTGGTTGATATAAAGCCGGCTAAGGAGCCTGCTTGAGAACTAATAGAGATGAAAGCGGAATCGGCTTTGCAAATAGTATTCATTACCTGTCTTGTGCCTTTATGCTAGCAGGCTTGTGATGTATTCATTGTGCCCAGCAGAAAATGTTTTTTATTGTACTCATTTCAGGGACTCGGAGGTCTATTTCTCTGTAATATAGTGAATATTTAGATAATGGCAATACCAGAGTTGAGGTAAAAATCTTTATTTACAGAACTCTTTCATACAGATTCGGCTAGTGATGTATAAAGCTTAAACAGTGAGTGAGTAACTTATAGCGCTACAAATGCCAACTAAATCGCCTCAAGGTGGTGGTTATGAACCTGGGGATGGATGAGCATATGTTTGGCATCTCCCTTTTCTCCTCATAGTTGTATTGGTTTCTCCTCGGTTTCTGATAACGCCGCCATGCTCTGTGTGTGCGACCTTTTATATAGTGGGCCAATGTTGGCCTAAACTATTTGCACGGGCACCAACTGCCCTTTATTCTCCTATAGTGATGGCGACCTGTATCCAATCAGGCAGGCCCTTGGATCTTTGCCAACCAGCAACTATATAGTGCAAGGGCCTGCCTAATTGAATATAAATTGATTGGACAGTTTTGACGGGTCCTCTTGTAACATAGTTTTGGAGTATTTAAAGTTTGTTGTACAAAGATTGTACTGCAAGATCGTAACCTTTATGGTGATCCTAAAGCTCACCAAATACATTGCAATCTGTACAACCTTCGTACAATCTCCATTAGATTTACCAAATCTACAAGGCTTCACCTTTACTTTCCAATCAGTTTGGTAGGTTCACGTACTATATAGTCAGATTTAAAGGTGATTGTACAGTCTGATTTGAATGTGTTTTGTCGAGCCCTGCATAGTAATAAAAACCAAACAGGCCTTCTAACCCTTCCCTACTGTATCCAAAAATCAAAAACAGGGTTTTGGCTTGATATACACTTTTAAAGCCTATATAGTTTTATGCAATGCTCATCTGTAATTTATTTATTTTCTATCCATTTTAAAGCAGAGCTCTGCCTAAAAAAAAAAAAAAAATTAAAAGCCAGCAGCTACAAATACTGCAGCTGCAGACTTTTAACAAATGGACACTTACCTGTCCAGGGTGCCCGCGATTTCGGCAGCCGAAGCCGATCAACCGCTCGGCTACCCCGCTACCATCCTCTGTGAGTTAATCAGGAAATGAAGCCCTGAAGCTTCACTTCCGGGTTCCTTACTGCGCATGCGCGAGTCGCGCTTGCGTGTCCTCACTGGTCCCGCTATCTTCTGGAACCTGTGTGTTTCCAAGAAGACAGCGGGGGGAGGACAGTGTAGGTGCTGGACATGATGTAGGTGACTGCGGTGATCTATGTCAGGAAGTCGGAGCAATTACCTGTATTGGACAGGTATCTGCTCTCCCATCCTCTCTGAAAGGTGCCAAATGTGACACAGGAGGGGGGGAGGAGGCAAAAAGTAGAAGTTCCATTTTTTGGTGGCACTCCGCTTTAAATAACTGCCTGTTAGTGCTATGTGTTACTGGTGCACTATACTGTCTTACCAGCAAGTGGCTGTATGTAGCTCAGTTGATTGATCTTATTAGGAGAGGCAGTAAAGTAAAAAAAAAAAAAAAAAGTCAAGGTAGCAAATGAACACTATAGTTTTTTAGTTTTACAAGTATGTTCCTAGGTGGAGCCACTGATTTCATCTATTAGGTCTTCTGTCTTGACCAGAGTGCATCACTCCCTAGCGTCTAACTTATTTTACTGCATTTGACATAATATAATGGAAAAGAAAAAAAGCATGGCAACATCGTTGTATAACAGCAGGTGGAGGGGTTAGCTATTACCAGTGTGGAGTTTTGTCTGCTGCCATCCGCAAGAAACCTAAAGCAGTCCTTCACTCCGAAAATGGACAATTCTCCACTGCAACTCCTCTTTCTTCCGCTGTTTAGAATATAATTTTTTTTTCTACCCCAACCAATTCAATGCCTCCATTCTCAGCTGGGCGAATGATGCAACTCTTCTAGCTTCAGATCAGCCAACCCCCAATGTAGTACCTGCAGCTTCCTGGGATACTCCAGTCACATCCCAGAGGGCTGCAAAAGCTGAGACATGCAGCGACACAAGCCCGGGTCAGGTGGTGCATAAACGTGGGTCGGCTGCAAAAACCCAAAAGAGATCTGGCTTCCGAATACACAGGAAGTGAAGATGGCAGTGCCCATCAAAGCTAAAATGGTTTAGGTGCACTAGACCCCTGAAGACTAGAAATATGTTTTTTTAACTGACTTCTTGGATTGTAATTTTATCAATTTTGTCCCTTCAGTGCCTACAACCATTGTGGCAGAAACATTGCCGCCGGAAGTAGTTCAAACCACCATATCCACAACAACTACCACCACCTCACAGAAAGGTCTTGTTAGCACAACATCTGCAGGAGGTATGAAGGAGGGGAGCCGTGGACCGAAACCTCCTCCTGTAATGTCAACTACACGGATTCCACCAATTACCAGCACCTCACCTCTGCCGGAAAAGTTCTGTGAAGCACGAGATGCCAGGGGGATCAGCTGGCCGCAGACACAGAGGGGAGTGGCTGTGGAACGTCCCTGTCCCAAAGGAACTCGAGGTAGGTTTGCTGTTTAGTTTTTTATAGAATCTCAGTTGACGAAAATGTGTGTTTTGGGGTTTCGACTCACATGCTGGTCTACGGCACATTTGATATTTTTACTTGGTTTCTTCTCAGGAATATTATTCAGAAGGGAACTCTAGTAGGCCAGGCAGTGCAGTCAAACCTTCTCTATATGACTGCTATGAGAAAATGTCCTACAAAGCTTGTATTGTGTTTTTAAAAATTTTAAGCCTTAGATCAGCCTTTCACAACTCTTTTGACCCAAAGGAAATCTTGAAATAGCTTTCAGGTCTCTTGGAATCATAATAAATAAATAATACAACAACAAAAATCATAATTTGTTTTTCTAAGGAAGCACATTTTTTAAAGACTTTAACATATCTAAAGCTAAATCATCTTGGATAGAGGGAGGAATGATTTAAATCACTGTCATGTTTTTATTTTTGTCATCTGTGTCCTATTGGGGAGACATCCCTTAACTTCCTGTCCTGTAGACAAAACAGGAAGTGTGAATTCTATCCAACTTGAGAAAATCCTAACTTTTGGGTTGACATCAGAACAGTTAATAGAGGGGACATCTTTCAATTGGGGCACCAATTCTGGGATTTCCTTACTATGAAGGGATTTCCTATCACTTAATGTTTTGGCTATGGGACAGAAAGTAAAGTCTCCCCAATGTGACACCGATAACAAAAAAAATGCACAGGGTCTATAACGCTCCCTTACTCTATGCAAAATGGGAAAAAAACGTTTTGCACATAGTGACACTTTGAATTTTTCATCCCTTCAAAAAGCAGTCACCAGAACAAAGAATGAGCATTTGTCCCCATCATAGAGACAGATACAGCAATAAAAGCCTGATAGAAGTTCCTAACTCTTTACCTACCTGATCTATAAATTACAAAGAAATGTTCTGTCTTTTTATGCAATGTAGCTTACATAAGATAATTTGCATTGTATTGATCTCCTTTACATGTATATAAAAAACCTTGTATAATTCTGTGTCCTTTGTTTGCCAGGAACGGCTTCATACCTCTGTCAGATTGCCACCGGCACCTGGAACATCAAGGGCCCAGATCTCAGCAACTGTACCTCACACTGGGTCAACCAACTGGCCCAAAAGGTTTGTCACTGTCTTTTTCAGCTGAGTCCGCTATTCGCTTTCTAGAAGCCATTACTCATGTGCCGTGTATTGACAAGCCTGACTGATTCGCATTACAGATTAGAAGTGGAGAGAACGCTGCTAGCCTCGCCAATGAGCTGGCGAAACATACCAAAGGTCCCATATTTGCTGGTGATGTCAGCTCCTCGGTAAGACTCATGGAGCAGCTGGTGGACATCCTGGATGCTCAGTTACAAGAGCTGAAGCCCAGTGAAAAGGACTCGGTTGGGCGCAGTTATAACAAGGTAATCTTCACGTCTGCTTTTGAACTATTGGAACCTGCTGTGGCATAATCTGAAATCTGCTGCAGTGCTTTACTTTCTATTATATGGCCATTGGAAAGTTTATAATGTCAAACGTGTCATTCTGTTTATCATAAGTAAAAGCATGATGAGAGCTCCTGGCGTACTTTAAAGAGGCTGTGTAAGCAAAGCATAAAATCACTCTCACAGTTTACACAACTGTCAATCAATGGGCTCATTTCCTTTTAGCCTTGCTGCAGGCTAAGATATATTGTATTACTGTCACGAAGGGATGAGAGGTGGGATGCAGTAAAGCATTGCAGTCCATAGAAGGAAAGGGAGTCGCGTAGAGGGCAGCAGATGCGTTATACACCCTGTTCATTCTGTGTTTGTCTCAGTCAGAACTATTCATTATTTTTCAGCGCAGATTAACGTTGAAAACCAACCAAAGAAACAAATTACAATTACTTTTAATTTTCCGAGACTTCTGTACACTACTTGTTCACTCCACTCACTATGTTGACACTTACAGGCTTATTTAGCACAATAGTGCAAGAAGAAAAGTGCAAACCTGCCATTAGTAAATTGGTCACATTGGGTAATTCCATGTTTATATATATATATATATATATATATATATATATATATATATATATATATATATATATATATATATATATATATATATATATATATAAAAATTATAAAACAAGGAGAGAAAGGTGTTATATGCACTCAAAGGGCTTCATTCCACAGATAAACAAGGACGACAATATAGTAACTATATTGCAAGAGTGGAAGTTAGGCTGTTACTTGCCAAAGTGTGAAATCTCTGTGCAATTAACTTGTTGTTCTATCTTTCTTGTTCATCTGTGGAAGACCTTTGAGTGCGTACAATACCTTTCTCTCCTTCCCTTTCTTTATATAGGAAGTTAAATATATCAAAAGATTCATACAGCCATCACAAATAATTCCTGTATAATGTTTATATCCTATGATTGTCTGCTCCGTGTAGTGGCCATAATGCTCTATTTTCCTGAAAAATAACTTAATTTTTGAGAAAAATACTACATTATAACCACTAGATTTAGCGGACAATCAAAATAAATAAACATATATAAGACACAATACAGGAACGTTTCGTGATGGCTGTGTGAATGCTGAGACATTCACACAGCAAATTATTTTATAAATAGACTCTTAAAGAGGAGGTAAACCCACCCATTTACCAGTTTCAAAAAAGTTTCATTTCCGGCACGTGCCGGAAATGTAACACTCCCATTTCTTTTGCTCTCAATCAAACTGTCAAACCATCCAATGGCTGGTGTCATAACTGTAGCTGTAGATCAAACAGAAGCAAATATGGCAGCTTCCTTGGCTGAAAACGATAGGGGGGTTTTCTTGCACTTTAAGGCCCCTTTCACGCAGTCTGTATCTGGGTTTTCTCCACAGGGGATCATTTTGTTGATCCCCTGCTGAGCTAAGGGGAGTGTCCGGATTACAGGTCCATGTCTGCTCTCTTTATGCAGAGCGGACACAGACACAACCTGGTCAGCTCTATGGGTAGTTGGATGTAAACGGACCGGCTGTTCGTTTACATCTGACTGCCCTCCCATCTGGCCAGCCCGAGGAGACCGGATATCTTTCCGTCTGTTTTTTTTTATGGACCGTTTACACCTGATTGCCCATAGAGGAGAATGAAAGGTCTAATCGGGTCCGCCTGAAAAACAGACAGGTGCACCTTATCAGACCGCTCGTGTAAAAGGGGGCCTAAGTGTCAATGTGACATTTTCTTGGACCCCTGTCCTGTCCATTGTTTTGGGCCCCCAGAAATTGTAGATTATAACCAAGCAGATCATCCATGAAAGTTGTGATCATCTAGGGAAAAACAAACTTCCTTTCCATTTCTGTTCCCGAACCAGAGGTTGCACATCTGTTTAGGATAACTGGCTTTGGTTGGCAACGTGCAGTCCAATAAAGGCACTTAATAGGATAGGCATGATCTGGTATTAGGCAGTGCACACCATGAATATGCACAGGTTGGCAGTAGTCTCAGAAAATATCATGGCAATGTTGAGTCTGAGGTCTTCCCATCTACAGTCGCCCCCAAGCTTTATTGATTCTTGTACTTATACTTGCTTTTACTTATCACAGTTTTTACTCATATCAGATTAAGGTCTCCAAAGAATGATGGGTTCTTTGAAATCTTTCCCTCATTAGGTTATTTCATACATCAAATCCTGATCTCCTTTTGCAGAATAATCTCCCTTTTTAATGTAATATTCTGGTTTTCTTTCTACAAAGCTCCAAAAACGAGAGAAGACTTGCAGAGCTTACTTAAAGGTATTATTTCCTATTACCTCCTAACGTCTTGTGGTTCCCTTCCTCCGTGTCACACTACGCGTCTATCCGTCTTGAATACCGGGAATCTGGCCAGAATATAGCTGTGAGATGGAGGGTGAATTCATCCTCATTAAAGGGGGTTTCTACTTTGCCTTTTAAAATGTATTCAAATCTTCAGCTCAGTAATGCAAAGATAGAAGGATTAAGGTCTTCATTCTGTTATTGCTCACCCACAAGTAATAACTTGTGATTACTGACTAGTTATCGCTTTATGGCTTTTTAGCTAGTTATAGCTTTTAAATATTTCATGTATAATCCATTAATAGAGCGTTCTTCACTTTACAGAATACATACTACAAAGTAGTAGTTTTTCCAGTTGTTTAATATACATGGTACAAGCTGAAATCCCCTTTTAATCTTCATAAATGCTTGACTGGCCAAGCTCTCGCTATCTGACGGCTGAGCGCGCAGTCCGTGTGCATGTTAAGAGTCGCCGTGAGGAACCATTTGGTAATGAGATCACAGGACATCTGCAAAAAGGACACTTATTGTCCCCTAATGGGTGCAACCTCCCCCCGTCTCACTCTATCACTCCCACTAATATGCTATGATTAGCAATTTTATTTGTAGTATAAAAAAAATCTGTTTTTACCGCACTGCTGTCTGTCATTTCCCTCATTATGCGTCACCTTTTGTCACAAGCCGCTGCTTATTACACTGCATTCTGACCTTAATTTCTAACCGGTGTCACTGGCTCTGCTCTGAAATGAGTTCTTCTGGCCAGCTAAGAAAAATGAACCTCTTCATTGCTAAATCAAATGCCAATTTTCACTATGCAAATGTAAGTTTTTTTTTTTTTTTTTTCCTGGTGGCAGAGGAATAATTTAACATTTTAAGATATGAAGCCTTGGTCCATAGTACTTTGATATTAATGCAACAGACCAGTTGGATTAAGTGCTATCAACAGGAACACTAAACTATCCCGAAGAAGCCTTTGCCATCACTAGTCTTTTGAGGATTTTGAGATGAATTGGTTGTATAACAAAGGTGGTCAGAATGTTAAAAAAACAACAAAAAAAAACATTCCGAGACCTAGGTCTCATTGGTTATTTTGTATTTCCCACAGAATTACCTGCCTTAGCACTTCTACCACTAGGAGAGAAATTTCGTAAATCCAATTTTATCAAATTTCTAAGATTTGTAGGTTAGTCTTAATAACGTTTGCAGCATTTTCAACCAGCTATAGAATCGCTAGCTTTTAGTGCCACTCATGTTGACCAATTAAACTGTTGACGTCCTTGGCACTCCAATGGTTTGTAGCTGCTTAGACAAGCATTGTCATCCACTACAGCAGAAAATTGGTGACGCCTACACCACAGATAACAAGTAGAGCGAATGTTGGCTGCTATAAATTTCCACTAAAGTGTGGCTTGTGTGACCTTAGGATAGTGGATCCTTGACGGTAATTTTAAGCTTGACATTGGCACCTTCCTTGCATTGGGTAAGTGGTTCGTAAATGGCTAGAGCATTGCTGGCATCCTAAATGATGCCAAAATGCTCAGAAGATAAGGAAGTAAATATTGAAATTGTGACCCACTGTCTAAATATTTGAAAACTGTCAATGCTTGCTAAGTCTTAACTTAATTTTTTAATGGAGTCAGTTGAAGTGGGCACCTTAGCACTTTATATTTGAACAGAGATGGCATTTCCTTGTATAGGCATTTCTAGCTATTTATACTTTAACATAATCCAGGCTTGGTCAAGACTAAAACCAAAAAAATGTTCTGTGAAAAAAAAAATAGCCATCCAAACAATGTAAGACAATCAAAGGGGCGAGCAGGGTCAGGTTACAGACAGAGAAGCTGTTGAGATGGGAGAAGTTGTAAAGAAGACAGCCAATGGTATGAATGGATATGGTCAATGGACCAACCAGCCTGCCCATAGATGGATCGAATCTCCCCGATTCCTGCTGAAGATTCGATCCATGTATAACCAGTTTTAGGGAAAACAATTACCTTTTATTTTTTATTGGTATTTATGTTTTAATTATTTATGTTTGTCACATCACCTGCATTTTCTGCAGATCATATTCTGGCATTTATCCAACCAGATTCAATATCTAGTTAAATTGAGTATTCAGAAAGGTGTGTTTTTTTTTTTTGAGCAAAAAAGTAAACCTACATCTATTATTATTATTATTGCATACATCATTTAAAATAGTTCCGCTGACACTATGGAAAAATACCAAGAAGTATTTTTCAAATACTTGAAAAAAAAAATTTCCACAAAATACTGCTTACTTTATACACATAACTCAAGCCACAAAAGATATATATATATATATATATATATATATATATATATATATATATATATATATATATATATATATATATCTTTGCAATTCTAGTGGCTAATTGATGGTCATTCTTTCTCCTATGCTTGAATGCGAGTTATATTACTGCTTATTACTCCCCCATGTTGCATCTGGCGTCTCTGGTAGAGTTGTGTAATACATGCACAGAGAGAAACAGATCTACAGATGGTTTGGCCTTTAGCTTAATTGATTACTTTCGAGTTCATATCGGTTGTGTACCTTTTTAAAATCTGTTTCCATTTATGTTATTTTGCGTGTCTGATTTTCAGGGACTGAGCTTCAAGTTGCACATGTTTAGTCTTCACAATCGGGAATTGACAATAAACCTGTCGGCTGCAATCGTTATCTTTACACCCAGTTACGGGGCTATTAGTGGACAGATGAAGGAGGCCAAAAAGGGGCAAGCTTGGTTTGCTCTCTATACAGTTTCCTCAACATTGAAACACAAACAGTTGTAAATAGTTTAACATCCCTCAGTGGGTCACTAAGCCAAATTTGCACATAAAATTAAATGACTCAGACGCAGAATTGTATCCTCAACGTTGTTTAATTTGGGACTGTTTTGTTCTTGTCAACCAATTTAAAATAGTCTTGACAAGCTTTTTTTCCCCCCCTTTTATTTTTTATTTTTATTTTTTTTGAGGGGGGGGGGGGGTACTGTGCAGAAGTGACTATACACACAACTGAACAAATGTATCCACAGTTTTGATGGTTTACTCATTTTTTTATTTTTTGTCCGAAGCAGGCAGAACTTTTTTTTACCATTTCTACCTTGAACATATTGCTGTGTTTTCTCTGGCTTGAATTTATTGACACAATTTATTATTCACAACCAAAGCCAGCCATAGAGGGTTTGAATCAGCGAGGTCTGGCCAAGATTCTAACCATGTATGGGCAGGCTGATTGTACCCAAGTCGATTGATTGATCCACTTGGGTACAACCAGCATTTTGGATGTCGGCTATAGTCGCGAGCAATAATCACTGCGTGTTCTCTTGGCCAGGATGGCTCCCCCAGCCCCCTCACCAGGAGAACATAATAGCTTCACGGGTGGGATTTCCCCATCAATATTGATTTGTTTATGGGGGAATTGATCTTGGTTGCAGGAAAGAAAAATGCTCCATCTATGGCTGGCGTTGGTGGTGCCCTTCTGCCTTAGCCCAGTTGCTGATTTCATCACGCAAAAGAACCCTTGGATTAAGCACTTATGGTTGAACTTTTAGCTATTTTTTTTTTTTCAGGAAAGCAATGATCTTTATAATGATGACTTACATAATTGTATCACATTCAAGCAGCATCTAAGTTCATTAAGTAGATGCTAAGCATAGATCATACCTAAACAAAGATGGTTCTGTCCCTCTAAAGAAAAAGTAGTGAAGTACTGTGATCTCTGGGAGAGGTAATAAATACCGGTGTTGCACATTACATAGCTGCATGCATAACTTGCACTTGACATGAACAGACAAATTCTGGTGCTAGGTTCTATTTAAAGTGGATGAATCACTTTGATTATGGCCTTGTCCTGTTGACCTGTCTCAACCAGGATGAGTTTAACTTGACTAGAAATTAGTCATGGCAGACATTCCTTACCTACAATCCCCTCATTACTCAAATTCTTTAAGTATCTCAATAAAACAGAGTGTGCAGTCTTTAATCTAGGATCCAACCCATGTGCTTAATATCTTGGTATGGTGCCTGGTTTAAGTGCACTTCAAATATACATCACATTTCTGGTTTAGACTTTCCTTGGCAGCTACTTAATGCCATAAATGCAGCATGACCAATAATTACAGAGGTATTTTTCTTTTGGCTATGTTATGCATATTTTTTTCTCCTCTTTATAGTTTACTGGCAAGCTCTCTATGTATTTATTTTAGCTGTGGTTGCGCTGTACGGCTTCATTTTATGCATGTTCTTCCTTCCAGGTGTACGTATATTTTGTTGCGATTTTCAGTCCAGATAGATTATCGTTTGCATACATTATCATGACCTTCCATATTGTTTATCAGATGGCGCTAAATGGCTCCTGGTGGGTATAGAGGGACCTAACATTGACTTGTTTTTTTCGATTAGGCAATTGTTGACACTGTGGACAATCTGCTAAGGCCAGACGCTCTTCAGTCTTGGAGAGATATGAATTCTTCTGAGCAAACCCATGCTGCCACCATGTTGCTGGATACTCTTGAGGAAGGAGCTTTTGTACTGGCGGACAACCTTGCAGACCCAACGAGGGTCACCATGCCCACAGAAAATATAGGTGAGTGACTAAAATACACCTTCATCTGTAGAATCTCTGTGTGTAGAAATATATATAGATCTATATCTATCTATCTCATATATATATATATATATATATATATATATATATATATATATATATATATATATATATATATATATATATATATATATATATATATATATATATACTATTTTATTAAAAAAAATTCACTTAACGTATATCTAAAGGCAATTTTTTTTAAAGTTTTGGATAGAATGATAAGGGACTAGACCTCCTGCCAGCTGTCAGTTTTTATTGCTGTCTGTACCCCCATTAGAGAGATTCACTCTATTTGTGGGTTGGCCCCAGAAAGCAGTAGAGTGGAAATCTTCAAGTGAGGATACTAGTTCTGGGGGCCTGGGGGTCACCAAGGGATTCCTTTAATTTACAGTGATTTCCTCTTACTTGCTGGGACAGGAAGTGAAGGTATATTTCTCCAATGGGACAAAGATGGCAAAATTTTAACCCTCCCTTACTCCTATCCAAAATGAAAAAACAAGTTTTCCCTTTAGTTCTACTTTAACGTGCTGCTTTATCATACATTTGTCTTGGAAACAACACTGCAGCAGCCTCTCAAACCTTCCAATTCCAGCCAATCCCAGACTTTGACCCTTATTGGCACTACTAGTGTTTACCCAACTCGCATTGCTGCTTATACATACCTATTGGTCAGTAAGGCTGCCCGCCATAGTAATTGACCTATAGAACTGTGTTGGGGTGAGGCTTGGCTTTAGGTTCCGCCTCTGTCTGGAAGCATTAGAGATTTGCCTGTATGAACCGGACAGATTTTGGCCATGATGGGAAGTTTAAAAAGGCTGCTGTAACTGCTTGCACTTTAAAACTAAAGTTTAGGTATGATTTTTATTGCATAGTTACATTGGTCCACTTTGGCCAAATGTAAGTATGCATATGTCATACCTGTAGAACAGCTGTGGAAGCGAAAGAATTGCTGTAGTGGTCGCCACTACTATAGTGATTGCCACTGTCTTTCAGGTTTTGTTCTCATGATCTCACCGTTATTGGTGCACCGAAAATGGTGATGCTGAAATAAAAAAAAAAAAATTCTGAATGCACTTGGCTGAAACCAAGATTGATGTTAAAAAACAAATATATATATATATATATATATATATATATATATATATATATATATATATATATATATATATATATATATATATATATATATATATATATATATATATATATTTTAGAGATAGATAGAGATATATACATTTCTATACATATATTATATTCAACTTTTTATTTAATATCCTTAATTTAAATGAATGTGAATTTGTCGGCCATTATTGGCACCTTTTTGAAGTGGTGTTAAAAATCCTGCTTGCTGCATTTTTGGTGCACATTTGGCAAACCGCACTAAGAACACTCATCACCATTGTAATGCATTAAAAAAGCAACAAGAACATTTTAAAAATGCACCCATGTTGCGTTTTTGATGCATTTTGTGAGTCGCATGACCAATGCAATCACACCATAAGCAAGGTAAAAATCATGGCAGTTTTTAGGAGCCATTATTGGCAAACTGCTGCAAACCCTATTTCGAAATTTCGGTGCATCGTTCGTCACTGCCCCATTTCGCCACACTGTCCAGAGAACGCCTTGCATCCATTGGGAAAATTGCAAGGCATTGTGTGAATGCCGAGCGAGCAACCTCCTGTGGTTCCTATACAGCAGGGCATCTGGAAGACTGTGGCGACTGCTACATTGACACAATAAAATCCATACCTCGATTTCAGTTTCAAACCTTTAGCCCTGGTTCACACTGGGTACAATTTGGAACGATTTGAGATGCGATTTGACATGTCAAATCGCATCTCAAATCGGCGGCATTTGCCGGCAATTGTCGGCAATGGCACTGTCCTAATCAGTGCGACGCCGCATCTGCGATTTCAAAAAGTAGTTCCTGTACTACTTTTTGCGATTTCGGGCCGCGATTTACATTAAATTGCGGCCAAAATCGCGGCCGCGATTTTGAATTCGCAGCAGTGTGAACCTAGGCAGAATCCTAAAAATTTTTTTTACCAACAGGTTCTCTTTTTAGAGGAGGGCAAGGTTTATATCTGCACGTCAGTCGTGCAGAAAGAGCAGCATGTTGTCTTCCATTTTCGTGTAATTATTAAACTTCATTAATTGTTAATTAACGAGGGAGGATTACTGTGATGATTCTTCTATTAATTGAATTTTTGTTTGAAAAAGATGACTGTGCAGGGAAGGCATCCTGCGTAAATATTTTCCCCCTGGCACAGCAAAGTTTAGCTTTGGGAGCGTGAAGTGGAAGGTTTGAAAATTCCCAGGTTTGGAGATATATTGAGTTGTTCTAAGCCTACCAAATGTCAAAGGAGCCCAAAAAAAAACCTGAATCTTATAATGTAACATTATAAGACTATTAAGAGGAATTCTGCAGAGTTCAGTTTCAATGTGCCTTTCATAGACTCTGAGCATGGTTTTTCCTTTAACAAGGGGCTTTAACAGAACGGTTTCAGTGTTTTGCGCACATGTTGAGTTGTGTTCATAATGGCTGCATTGTAACCATCGCTGTGTGTCTGTCCTCTCTCCTTCACCACAACTAGTCCTGGAGGTGGCTGTACTCAGTACAGAGGGCCAGGTGCAAGAGTTGAAGTTTCCTCAGGGCAATAAAGGAGGTAACCTGATCCAGCTCTCGGCCAACACCGTCAAACAGAACAGCAGAAATGGTAAGTCGCCGGTCACGTGGTTTTCTCGCCATTGTTCCATCGCTTAGATCTGTAACCTTAGGATCCCAATTGTTTATTAGTAAATGCCAACTTTTCTTCCTTTTAAGAGCTGTGGAAACATCTGTATGGCAGCTCTAGTTTCTGCCGTGCTTTGCAACCTTCTGCAAAACAGACTTTGTTTTGTTGGCTGTGGCTAAAGAGGACCTGTCTTCTTTACGAAGACCCAATGGATTTGCAATTTTCTGGGTGGTGGTGCTTTTTTCTTTCTACTGTGGAGAAGTTATAGTACATCCAACAGATTTAAAAATAAATTTTTGTAGTTTAGGTGCTTTTTATAGTTGACTATTTTAGGTTTCAATAAACAAACATTTTTTGGTAATAGGTGGTGTATTTTTAGGTTAATTTTTTTCTTTCTACTGTGGTATGCCCAACGCATTGAAACAGTCTGTTTAAAGTTTATATGTTTTTTAGGTTTTAATGAGCAAAACTTTTTTTGGGTGATGAACAATGTCTATAGAGACCATGGAGGCATTATAATACATCCAACTCCTTTTTAAAATATGTATATGTTGATATTTTCAATAAAAAGTTTGGAAAGAAAAATCTATATATTGTTTATTTAAATTTAGAATTTTAGCTTTTTTGGATGATATATTATGTCTTGTAAGATCCTCTCTTTTTTATTCTTTTTTTATACTATGGAGACATTATATGCTACATATGCATATTTTATATCTCAAATTGTCAAAAAAATGTTGGCGATAGGTGATGTCTTGTAAGATACTCTTTCTTTTTACCGTGGAGACGGTGTAATATTCAACTTTAAAGCATATCGAAAACCATTTTTTTAATAGAGTGGAATGGTTAAGACCCTTGTTGAGTTTTTTTTTTTTTTTTTTTTTTTCTGGCCATTTTTTCATCTGGAAAGAAAAGTGGGAGGTAATGTTTCTAAAGTAAAGGAAATTTTTAACTAATCAGTTGTCACCCAGAAACAGTCTTCTGAATGGAACATATCCACACTGTGCCAGTTACCACCTTAAAATTTTAAATCGTCCTTCAATTTCTATGACAGTGGTGGACAAATGGAGAGGGTAAAGCAAACATAAAGCAACAGAAACCACAAGGAGACTCTAACCACTATATCCAGAATGGAAAAAAAAGCTTTAGATACGATGTATTCTTAATTTATGGCATAAACCATATCTATATGTTAATGAGAATTGTGTTCTCTCCCCAACCATAGGTCTTGCCAAGCTGGTGTTCATCCTGTACAAGAGCCTGGGTCAATTCCTCAGCACCGAGAATGCCACCATAAAACTGGGTGGAGAATTCGCTAACAGCAACCACACCATCGCCGTCAACTCCCATGTCATCGCTGCCACCATCAACAAGGAGTCCAGCCGTGTCACTTTATCGGATCCCGTGCAGTTCACACTGGAACACATTGACGTGAGTGATCCTCTTTTATTCTCTCTATGCAGGAATAGCAGAGGAGCTTTGTCAAAGGGAGGTTTTCTTGAGGGCAAAAGAAAAGAAAAAAAAGGAAGAGGGGGGGGGGGGGGGATAAAACAAAGTTTCCATTAGGATCTGAAGTGCGCCTCTAGGTCACAGAAAGAATTTCTTTGAGTCACCGAACATAAAATTAAATGAAAGCTGGATCAGTGATTATTAGAACTTAAGTGTATTCTTAATGAAAGCTAATTCGCTGGCAACATGAAAATGTAAATGAGCCGAGTTCATTTGTGAGCGAAAATTAACTCTTACCTTAGCAGCAGGGCAGCTCCATCTAAACTCTGATTACACTGTATAAATTAGCAGATTTAGATGCCTCCGAGTGTAAAATCAGCTTTGGATGCCAACCTCGGGGAGGAAAGCCGTGTAAATAATGACACTTGCTATAGTTCTTTTAAATACTTTTTTTTTTGCTATTGTGTAGAAATCTTCATTACCTTGCTGAGTAATTACAGCGGAATTAGCCTTTGCCTCTGTAAAACAAGTTGGATTTGTGAACTTTGTTTCTTCCAAAGGGAAATGTCATGTGTCTTAGGATGACACAATCTTAAAATGAAGTGTAAACTGCTTATACTTTGCCTTTTCTGGTCCTTCCTTTCTTCTTCTTCATCAAAATGCTAATGTTTTTAAATAAAAACTTTCAGTTTTTATAGCATACCTGGTTTTAGAGCCAGTGACTTCATCATTGGGTCACAGTGGTTCCCTGTGTATTGTAGGCGGATCATGGCTGGTGGGGAGGGGTCAGCAGGGTGCAGTATATAGCCCCCTGTAAGCATCACAGCACTCTGCCTCGGTACTCCTCTCAAGAGTAGGTTAGACTTGAACGTTGGGTGTTCGTTGGTCAAAGAACTGAGAATATGGGGCGTTCGTGGCAAAATGCATGCAGACATGATACAAGAGATGGGCAGCGACTGCAGACATGATACAAGAGATGGGCAGCGACTGCAGACATGATACAAGAGATGGGCAGCGACTGCAGACATGATACAAGAGATGGGCAGCGACTGCAGACATGATACAAGAGATGGGCAGTGACTGCAGACATGATACAAGAGATGGGCAGCGACTGCAGACATGATACAAGAGATGGGCAGAGACTGAGGACTTTGTACAGGAGATGGTCAGAGTTTGTGGACATGCTGCAGTAGACTGTCAGACACTGGGTATATACAACATGAGACTGCTAAACATCACTGCTATAACAGGGCCATAAGGAAGCACAAATTGGCGTCTGCAGAGTACTTGAGGACTGCAAAATTAGTGACAAAGGGTTGCATGTGGTCCCTAGGCCACCAGTGCCTTAAAGGGAGTCTTTAATTTCAAGTGAATGTATCCTTTGATTTCTGTGGTTGCTGAGTGAAGGTGCTGCTGTAGATGGCTGTTCATTTAGGCACCCAGTGGCCATGTCATCCCAGGACACTTATCAGAGAAGGGCTTAGACCTTGCACAGTTCTCCTTACCTCTATATATAAAGTCTGACTTGACTTGAAGTTTTATCCACATATACTTCTACGGAGAATATTCCATCATTCAGGGAAATGGCAGCCACATGAGCAGCGAGAGTAGGAGTTGCCAGATGAACGTCACCACTGGATTTTTCAAGAGGGTCACGAGGCAAATTGCTGAGGTTGTACCACCAAAAAAAAGATGGGCATCAGATAATGCATAGCTCAGAATATCACTCAGTCAATGAAACACATGTGAAGAATGACTTATTAGCTTGTCTCTCCCATTTTGCTCGCCACGGGTGAGGCAGCAGAATTTTTATTTTATTTTTTCCTGAGGTTAAAGCAGATATTGCAGAATATTGCGGAGTTTGTTTGCTCCCTCTTGTCAACTCCCTTTCTCTGTAACACCGAGCATATTTCTATAGTGCTTTATCTCATTCAGCTCTAAATAATGGATTATCTGTCCTTGAGCGAGAAGAGCTGCAGCTAAGAGTTGTGGAAAAAAGAGCCTTGGAGACGAGGAATGATCCTGATAACAGGGTATAAGATCTAAAACACGCTCACTTAAAAAGTTCAGGCGTTCTGCGCTCGTTACATCCACTTGCCAATGAATGGAATGGCATTGTGACAGTGGCAATTCTGGCACAAAACTGTGGCTGTATTGTGCGGCCCGTGTAGTCACTGTTTTTTTTTTTACTTGATTGGGTAGCAAGGAAACTGAAATCATTGTAGAGTGTAGGATTATGATGACAAAAGCTAAAATGTTTTAGGGGTTCTGGTATGTGGGGCTCAATTCCAATGACCATTGTGTATCGTTCCCAGAGCCGAATACATGCAGGATGCAAATTGTTAATGCTTAGGGCGCATGGCGTTACTGCATCATCATGCATTGAGGAAATCCATTAATTGGGCACTCGATGTGTTTTGAGCTTTTTTCCGTTGTCAACAAAAAAACATGCACCACCTAAATATGTATTCCACCAAAATGTTGGGAGATTTCGGAGAGTTAAATCACTTGACTAAAATCTCAAGGCTTTAAAGGTGAGCTCTGAGTTCCTGGCTCTGCATGCTTTCTGTGCTCATTATGGGGTGTTCCCACCATGCCTGCTGGTTGTGTATTTCTTTTTATATTGGGGATAGTTTAACATCAGGAGCAGGAACACACAGGTGAGCAGAAGCAATAAAAAACCGGTGGACTGGAGAAGTGAGACTTGTCACGGGGGGGACATTACAGGTGGAGTGGATGTGTAAAGCAGGTCTTGGATGATGCAATTTTCTTTCCTTTTACCACGGGTGGAAGGAAAGAAAATAGCTAGATTCCCCCATTAGCACAGTCAGCAGTGATGGGGGTGGGGAATGTCTCCCGCTACGCTATTGTAATCTGCCATTGTGGGGACACAGGGAGCATTCCCAGCCAGCAGAATACAAGGGTTACTGCTAGCGGCTGTAGCCGATGGCAGTAACCGTATGTAGAAAAGTCCAACAGGCTGTTTGTACGCAAGTCGTTGAATGAAATTACTTGGGTACAAGGAGTCTGCCCATAGATAGACCAACATTTGTCCGGTCCTTGCTAAACTGGCTGAATTTTGATCCATGTATGGCATGCTTAAGAAAGCAGGGGCTGACTTAGTCCACCATGCTCCATCTACGATTAAAATATCACCTTTGAGTAGGGCAATCTTTTAGAATGGCTCCTAGAGAAGAGAAATTGTACTATTTGTCCACCTTTCACCGTATAGACATGGATTGGTTGGTATGAGCAGCATTTTGGTCAAGGTTTTGAAATTGATTTGATTCTGGTAGATCATGATGTCTTTAGCCGTTTTCATTTTATTATTGACGATAACATGCCTCCATACTGAATTATTTGTTCTCTTGCAGCCCAACAATTATTTCAATGCCAACTGCTCTTTCTGGAACTACTCTGAGAGAACCATGATGGGTTATTGGTCCACTCAAGGTTGCCGTCTCGTAGAAACAAATAAAACCCACACAACCTGCGCTTGTACCCATTTGACGAACTTTGCGATCCTGATGGCGCATCGAGAAATTGTTGTAAGTACAGTAGAGTAAAGTATTTTTATATCATAAGAATCTATACTGTTTAATAACATTTAAGGGGGGGTTGCTAACACTGGAGCACACATAATCTGGTGCAGATGTGTGCTTAGTAAGCAATCAGCTTCTAGGTTTTATTGTCAAAGCTTAGCAGAACAAGCTAAAGTTAAAAGCTGATTGGTTATTATGCACCAGATTTTGTGTGCACCAATTTTAGTAAATCCCTTGAAAAAGTAAGCTTTGACAATTCAGATATAAACTGAAGAATTCAATATGAAACTAATGCTGCCATTAAAGAAATCTAGATCTGCCAGTGCCAAAGGCACTCATAGATATGATTCAACAGGCAATTGTTCATCATAATGGGTGGTGATGTCTCATTTATGGACCAAAATAAGTATATGAGAGGTTGGAGTTACATCTTCTTATCCATCAGAACAGAAGATGATGGTTGTGCTTGATGACTAGTCATTGGCAGCTCTACAACAATGTGGAGACCCTTCCAAATAGCGATGACCACCCAAATTGAACAATCCAAATTAAATCATTAGAGTGCTAGTTGGTTATCTAGAAGAGTCCACAATTAAGAGTAAGAGTAGCCAACATTTTTTCGAGGAGTAACAGTCAGCCTTCATTAGGGCTCAAATGTAAATGACCGCGTTCCCTATAGGACTCAAATCAAAAGTCTCTTGGGAAGAGTTCTTTGTCGGTCATTAGAGACGTGTGCTGGAAATGTTTGCCCAATCCATAAATGCACAGACATTTCCTAGCCAAACATTTGTCAGCCAGCCTGTCCTCGGGAGATGAACCATTGCCTGGACAGTTTCTGAAGCCTATTCTGATCATAACTATCTGAGTCCAAGAAAGGTTGGACAGTCAATAGAAAGGTCTGCCATCTCTTCTGACTGATCATTCTATGAGCTGTGTTGACAATTATGTGATGGAGATTATTGGTGGGTTAAGATACAAAGCTTGTGTAGGTGTTGGGCAGTGTAACGTTGCAGAAAGTTTTAACTTGTTTTTGTACGTGTGCCTGTAAATATATAATAAATGTAATGGCCTGCTCTGATCTCTTGCAGTACAAAAACCAGATGCATGAACTGCTCCTTACTGTCATCACATGGGTGGGCATTGTCATCTCCCTGGTCTGCCTCGCCATTTGTATCTTCACTTTCTGCTTTTTTCGCGGCCTCCAAGGGGATCGGAACACCATACACAAGAATCTTTGCATCAACCTGTTTATCGCAGAGTTCATCTTTTTGGTGGGCATTGATAAAACCAACCATGAGGTAAGGATCCCAGCTGAATAAAGCTTGATTCTATTTTTCTGCTCTATTAATGTCCATCTCTATGATTTTTTTTTTTTTTTTTTGCAGGTACTTTAATTATCTTAGGGAGATTCATTGCCATTTAGGGCTTTATGGAAGAAACGGCACTTCCATGCTTGATGAATCATGTGACCTCCTCCTATAGTGCAATGCTTAGGCTTGCTGGGCAATTGCAGGGTCCAAACACTTGTTTCAGGTGAAGGGCAGTGCCTTCAACCTTAGAAGAGACTATGGGCCAAATCCACAAAAGGGATACGACGGCGTAACTGCTGTTACTCCGTCGTATCCCTGTTCCTAACTATGGAACTGATCCACAGAATCAGTTTTCCATAGTTAGGGGGAAGATCCGGCATGTGTAAGGGACTTACACTGCCAGGTCTTAGGATGCAGTACCGCATCCGACGCTGGGGGCATTTCGTGTCGAAATGCCGCCTCGGGTATGCAAATTAGCACTTACGGAGATCCACAAAGCTTTTCAGCTTCGTTTTTTCTCCGTAAGTTTTATTTTGCATACGCAAAATTAGGGCTGCTTTTACAAGGTGTAAAGTTAGTACACCATGTAAACGCAGACCTTTCTGTCCAGCGACGCGATTTTTTTTTAATTTTGAATTTTCTTTTTCCCGCCGTATTTTTTTTTTTCCCCGACGCAACTTTATTGACCTGTCGCAATCCACAAAGCTCGGCGTAACGTAATTTCGTGCTATGCACGTCGGGAAAATGATGTCACGAGCATGCGCAGTACGGCCGGCGCGGGAGCGCGCCTCATTTAAATGGGAATCGCCCCCATTTGAAGAGGAACGCCTTGCGACGGCAGAATTTAAGTTACACAGCCCAACATTTCTAGGTAAGTGCTTTGTGGATCGGGCACTTAGGTAGAAATTTTAAGGCAGTGTAACTTAAATGGAAAAATTTACGTTAGGCACGATCTTTGTGGATTTGGCCCTATGTACTCTGGAGACTGATAAGTACTTGGGTAATCTGGTAGTCACAGGTGTGATATTGCTCACTAGTACCTCAAAGAGTCAGCAAGAGGCAGGGCAGTGATGCAAAATGTACGGAGCTGGTGGCACTGAATAGTGGTGCCACCCTCCTTGTCATATTGAATTTTGCAGCACAATAGGGTGTCTGAAAACAAGGGTGTAGACATTTCTATTGGTGGATAGAACCGTTATTTTACAGGTGTTGACATCTGTTATTTTCTCCCCTTTGGTCTGTATATATACAAAAGCATTTTGTTATATTGGTATTATTAATTTAGAAAAATTCTGCCATAAACCCACTAATCTCCTATCTTCCTGTTTGTTTCTGCTGCACTGAATTCCAAAGCAGAGTTATAAGCCCCTTCTGTAAACTACAGACTTCCCTCGCCAACATCTTTTAAAAAGGGACAGTGTCCTGTACTTCATCTCAGAACAAGCAGCCTAGTTTGACAATGCTGCTCCTTCATAGATACAGTGCAGTGAGTGAGCAATGTCACCCTAGACACCTTAGATGTGTATTAATGGTAGGATCACCAGAGAAATATAAAGGTAATAAGCCTGAAAAAAAGAAAAACTAATGCAGCCCAGCCAACTCATTAAATGACAGGTTAGCTGCAAGATATTACATTTTTGTTCTAAAGTTCAGATATACTATTAACTATGTATTTAGCCATTTAATGACACTGCCAATTCATTCTTCAGTTACTGATATTTCTTGTTGTTTTGCCCAGGAGAAGAGAACAGATGTTGTAATGCTGCATGCGTATTATGAAAAATGACATGAATCTGAAAGACTTGATCTTTTATCCTGTGGATATGTGTATTTTAATTTAGTTATCTCTCATTTGAAGGTTATATGTGTTTTTTTCTGGATCCCATAGCAGGTTCAGCAGATAGCTGTAGCCAAAAGTGTAGCTGTTGTGCGAAAATTATTGCTTGGTTTTGTGACATTCTTATTTTGGCCAAAATCCTTTAAAGATTTTGTCGGAGTTAGCCATTAAGGAGACACTGGGTTTGATTTACTAAAACTAAAGAGTTAAAAATCTGGTGCAGTTCTGCAGGAAAACCAATCAGCTTCCAGGTATTTTTGTCAAAGCTTAATTAAACAAGCTGATGTTAGAAACTGATTAGCTCTCATGCACAGTTGCACCAGATTTTGTGCAGCTGTAGAGGTAGCGGTCTCTCTGCAAAGGGCATCACCCCAGACTTATGCTTACCTTGCCTGCGCTCTATTGCAGCTTATCACAGCTGTCAAAAATACCCATCACTCCTGGATATAAGGGTGCATGTCACCTGCTCGATGGTGGCGGTGCCTGGGCCCAGCATCCAATCATAAGGCCTATGCACTGTCACATGACTTCTTTGGGTCGCAGACTCAGCTGATTTCCATGGAGGCTGCTGAGGAGCAAGAAGCTTTTGAAGGAGCACAGATAAAGTGAATCTGAGGGGGTCAGGGAATGCCTTTTGCAAAGTCCCTTGTCTTTTTATCCTGCATCAGCAAACTGACAGTGTCTCTTTAACCGTATACTTTTTACCGTAAAATCCAGCAAACGTTTTTTTCTTTTATAAAATAGAAAATGTTAGAAAGCAGATTGACTATAATGTAATAATAGCCTTTAATATTGTCTCTACTTTTCCACAAATTTTCTTAAATGTCCCCATACTAGTAATATATCATTATAATCTTCCTTCAATACAACGTGAAATTACCCGGCCCAGAAACACTTTGCTCCGAGCACCGAAGTCTTGCTATCAACGGCTCTCTGCGGGAGTCATATTGTTTGGAAAGGTTATAAACGAGTAAGATATTTCACTGCACTAAGCAATATTTTCCATTTAACAAACCGGCTTTTTTAATACCAGGTGTCTGTTTGAGAAGTTCAGTCTTAGAAGGGCGAAATATATATTTTTTTAATGGTGGGGACGTGATTTATTGCAGCCCTGTACACCCTCAAATGAAATCTTAATGGCATTTATAAATAGAGCTCATGGAGGGAATCCCTAGCGCGTCGTTATCAGGTGCTTTACGATGACACATTGACTCTGATCACAAAGTAGACTGTTACATCATTTCTTTTATTCCATCTCTTCAGATTGCCTGTCCCATATTTGCTGGCCTCCTCCATTTCTTCTTCTTGGCTGCTTTTGCCTGGATGTGCCTGGAAGGTGTCCAACTTTACCTCATGCTTGTGGAAGTATTCGAGAGTGAATATTCGAGGAAAAAGTATTACTACGTTGCCGGATACCTCTTCCCCGCAACCGTTGTTGGCGTCTCTGCCGCTATAGACTACAAGAGCTATGGAACAGAGAAGGCGTAAGTATTCTGCCAGTGGGTGGTTATTATGCTAACTGTTCCTCTCCATCTTTGCAAGGAGAGCCTACATTTGGGGATTTGGGAAAAGAAAATATCATTTCGCACAACCATGAAAATGTGGAACTTGTATACTCAATGCTACTAGACCTTATTGCTAACTGACCAATCTTCACATCCCAAACTACCTAATAATACAAAACTGATAGAAGTGTTAAAAATGGTTGATTTCTGAGAGATGGTCTTATTGTCTTGAAAATATGAAGACTGTAAAGTCGTGTTAATTACCATGAAAATATATACATTTAACATGACCTACACTGAACAATTGAACCTTGCCACTAAACGGCTACGTATAGCCAAAACTTTTTCCCCTTGGTCTTGGATAGAGCAGAAAAAGGTTAAAACCAGTTTACTTTTTGCAGTCTGTATCCCATTGCTCTGATTTTCCTTGACTTCCTGTCCTTGATATGCAACAGGAAGTGAGAGGTAATCTCTTTAAATGTATTTTCCTATGGATTTTCCATAAGTGCCTCTGACTGGAAGATGGTCACCAGGACACAGAATGTCTGCAGTAATGGTTTTATCTCCTTCCTAACCAAGCCAGCGCTAATGAAAAAAAGTGTTTGCCTACACAGTTCATACACTTTAAATGTTTTTATGGTCAGGCAGAGTCAAGTTCTCCTTGCAGACTCTTGGCATTTCCATAATTGGTGCTATCACCAAGGGTTGAAACTGTTAAAAAGCCAATTGACTAAAACGTAATGGCAGCCTTTAACTTTGTGTCTCTACTTTTCCGCAAATTTTCTTAAAATGTTCCCATGCTAGTAACATATCATTATAATCTTCTTTAAATACAGCATGAAATTACACGGCCCAGAAAGTACTTTGGGCACCAAAGTCTTATCAATGACTATGCGGTACATACTTTAAATGCCTTGGCCAGGAAATTTAAAGTGCTCCTCCCAGACTTTTGGCAATGCATTTATGGGTGATGTCTCTAAGGGTTGTAAATCTTGAGAACCAAGCTTTGCTTGGATGTTTCCATTTAAAACTAAATAAGACGTTGTCAACTGAGATAGTCGATAACAAAACAGGGCCATGTGACCATGGAAATGGTTGGGCATCTCGCACCTTTATGCAATAATTAAAATTGCTCTGTCAAACTTCATCAAGAAACCTGCAGATAAGAAGGCCTGATCTCTGAATGATGCTACAAAAGTTAATAAATTATCTCAAATAAGCTGCACATGTGCTTTTTGTTTGGGGTGACCAGTTAAGCCGGCCACAGATGGAGCAAACTTCTTTCCTGCAACCACGGGCAATTGTATTTTCCCAGCAGAGGAAGCCGTTTCTGCAAGGAGAACTCGGTGCTTATTGCTAGAAGCTATACCATCACTCAACTTGGGTACATTCAGCTTTGCCCATACATGGTTCAAATCTTGGTTCCTGCTGAACCGGCTGAGATTTGAACCATCTATGCCTGGCCTTAGACTTTGGTGCTGTATTAATGGCGGTGCAATTAGGTACAGTCACAGTTTGCCGCTAGGAGTTTTTCTCCCTCCTGGGGTGTTATTCATGGGACAGACCTTTATCACAGGCAGGTAAACAAGACGGAATCGTGCTTGATAATTAGCCTGGTCTCCTAAATGCCACAATGAGGTTAAGAGACACTCCCTTGCGGGCATTACAGTTGCCTATTCAAAGTCTTTTCAGTACCTTATACCAGGACTAAATTAAACAAGTGGACAACCGTTCATGTAAGCGAGGGTAAAAAAATTGAAGATAACAAAAGAAAATCTTTTATTGTAAATACTAAAAAAGTCATGAAACCAAAAAAGTAAAGAATGTGACATTTTAGTTTTTTGACTTCACAACGGAGTCCCTGTGAACACCTTTGTATTGCAAGAAGAAAAAATGTGACAGCATGAGATTGTTTATCGGATCCCGTTGTGACAGCAGAAATGTACTTATATTAACAGCAAATGTATTCAGCCCATAACTTCAGAGCATGGAAATCGAGAAACCACTGCGTGAAGCCTAGACTGATAACTTTATGCATCATTTAGCCTAATATAGTGCATTTCATTTATTTCTTTATTTTTTTTTCTCCTCCTTAAGTCCCACTTGGGTTATTTTTTAATGTCCTACTGGTTTGCAGCTGAACATGACAGCTGAACATTTTATGTGTCTTGTGTTCCGCTGAGACACCTACTTTGCATATGCCATAAAGATGAAAGGCCAAACTTGAAGATTACAAAGAATAGCCCGGGCAAAAAAAAAATTTAAATAAAGTCGTATTTTTATGGCAATTGCGTGGATCAGAGATCTCCTGCTGCAAAAAATCCAACTTTATAAATCAAATCATTTGTAAGGTAAATAAATTCTACTCCCATAAAGCAGTCAGATGGCTGCGCCATGCTTGGTTGCAGGTCCCTCTGTCTGCTTCGGAGAAAGATTCCCCAATACCCACATCCGTATTGGCATTGCACTGCAAGGGGCGGGAGGGTTGGGGCCTTCTCTATGAACTATGATTTCCAATCTCATTTGTATTAATTTTCTGCTTTCTCTTGAAAGGTGCTGGCTGAAGATAGACAACAATTTCATCTGGAGTTTTATTGGTCCAGTGGCTTTCATTATTTTGGTAAGGAGCTTCTCTTCCTTTTCATTTCATGAATCGTTCTGGTGATTTAATTTGCCATTTCCGCATATGGATCACATTAATAGGCAGAACAAAGCGCTGGGCTTCACTGTTTGTCTTTCCTAATGCAATGTTTGAAGGTTTGGCTGTCAAGGTGGAATTGTTTTTATGAAGTTTTCATTCCTTTGTCAGTTGTTGGTACAGCGGAGACAATGAAATAATAGACACCGTAGAGGGAAGACAATTACATGAGTGCAGACACAACTTTGATATTTTTATCTGTTTCACGTTAAAAGGATCTATCAGGATGGATGTACAGTATAGGAGATGCATGAGTTTATGAAGATGTGGGCTACTTGGTGACACGTTGACCTAGACTCTGACCTTGCTGGCTACATACCTGTTGTTGATCAGTTATTCTCTGTCTCAGGGGTTCTTATGCCGCGTACACGGACGTTTTTCAGCATGTCCAAAAACAAAGTTTTTCCAACTTCATCATTAAAAACGATGTTGCCCACACACCATCGTTTTTGAAAAATGATGAACAAAGCGCGGTGACGTACACCACGTACGACGGCACTCTAAAGGGGGAAGTTCTATTCGCCTTTGGGCTGCTTTTAGCTGATTCCTTGTTAGTAAAAGAAGTTTTGCGCTTTTTTGTCTGTTACAGCGTGATAAATGTGCTTACTCCATTTAGGAATGGTAGTTTTACCTGAACGAGCGCTCCCGTCTCATAACTTGCTTCTGGGCATGCGCGGGTTTAAAACGTTGTTTTTGCCCACGCACGATCATTTTTAACAACACGAAAAACAACATTTTAAAAAACAACGTGAAAAAATGCAGCATGGCCGAAAAATGTGATGCCCACACACGATCTTTTTTAATGACGTTTGTAAAAACTTCGTTTTTTTTCATGCCGAAAAACGACCTTGTGTACGCGGCATTAGCCTTTTTTCCATCACGCAATTGTTGTCGGAATATCTGATCATGTGTACGGGCCTTTAAACAAGGTAACAGTGATTTGTATGCATCCTGCAAATATCTGTTCAAAATCAGACCCGAAGATGTCACAATGGGCCATATATACGTAAGCTTGTATACTAAACCTCTTTGTTTGAACTTGCCTTAGTCAATGTCGACAGTCTATTGAGACTGATCTGTTTTTCTGGGGCTGCTGCTTGCCATCTGTATACCATTATAAAAGAGACAGCAGATCATCATTCTATCTTTTTATCTGTTTAGAAATATGACAAAGATTGGGTGGAGGTACATCCTTGAACTCTTAACTGCCTGCCTTACGCTTCTTAAATTTGTCCCTGGGGAGTCCTCAGATATCTCATATTAAACAGGAACTTGGTCTCAGAATGGAAGAAGAAACATTAGAGATGGGTTTTGTCTATCCAGGCCGTTTAAAAACAATAGAGACTTCAGAAAAGAAAAATTATCCAAGCAGCACTGGGACCTCAAGTACTTATTTGTCAGGAGTATAGGAAAAAAAACACGAATTCTGTGAGCTTTGGATGCTCATATAAAAGAAGGATCCCCTCTATTAGGTACTAAGGAGGAAACGGAAAGCAGAATAAAACGAGTGCCAAGCCAAAGGTAAAAAGTCCAAAACGCTTTAATGATTTAATGACAACATAACAAAAAAAAACTCAGCTCAGCCAACTAATTTTTGGGATCACAAGCCCCCCCCCCCCCCCGCTTCATCTGGGCTTAAAGTTTAAGAACTCGTATCTGGAATCATGTTGCAGAAGCATTTTGTACCCTTTAGTTTGGGGCTCCTATTCTAATCTATAAAAACAATATTTCATTTTTTACAAAGCCTGACCAACATACATGTGCTAGGATTGTACAAGAGCAGATTTTTTGATCTGCATGATAAAAAAATTAATAAAATAAAACTCTTAATAGGCAAACAAGACCTTTGCATAAGAAGGATCTTGTCCACCTTAAGGGTCATCCGCCATTTTAAGTAGATGAGAGCGAGCGCACACAAAGTAAAAACAGAGACCATCAGTTTGAAGTGTTCGTGACACATGAAAGCTATCTTGACAGGTCCCTGAGACACAATTTTGTGTTTTCCTTAATAATATTTATTAGGGATTTTCTTTGTATCAGCATAGGGCGAGTGCAACAATTTAAATTTAAAAACTGGACTTGACCACTGGATGTGGCACAATACTAAAATAGACTTGCCATTCGCCTTTTTGTTTTGTTCAATTTAAATTAAGTGTGCAGTTTGCTGGTGAAGAAAATTTTGAGTTGAAGTATTTATTAAAAAAGTCCCTTCCGCCGGACAATTTTTTTTTTTTTTTTTTTATAGCACGTAGATGTCTAAAATAAAAAAAAATCGTGAGGAAAAAAATTATCTTTTAATGGATACTATGGGGCAGATCCACAAAGCGAGTACGCTGGCGTATATTTGTTTTGAATCCTCAAAACAAGATACGACAGCATCTGGGTTAGATCCGACAGGCGTACGCCTTCGGAGCTAAGATGCAATTCTTCGACGTCCGCTGGGTGGCGTTCCCGTCGTAATCTGCGTCGAGTATGCAAATTGGCTATTTCCGACGATCCACGAACGTACGAGCGGCCGTCGCATTCTTTTACGTCGTCTCTAGTCTGCTATTTTCGGCGTATAGTTAAAGCTGCTGTTTCGTGGCGTATAGTTAAACCTGCTATGTTAAGTATGGCCGTCGTTCCCGCATTTAATTTGAATTTTTTTTTTCCGTTTGCGTAAGTCGTCAGTGAATCGGGATGGACGTAATTTACGTCCAAGTCAAAACAATGACGTCCTTGCGAAGTCATTTAGCGCAATGCACGGCAGGAAATTTAGGGACGGCGCATGCGCAGTTCGTTCGGCACAGGGACGCGCTTCATTTAAATGAAACGCGCCCCCCTACTCGCCGATTTGAATTCCGTGCCCTTACGCCACGAGAGATACACTACGCCGCCGTAACTTACGGCGCAAATTCGTTGAGGATTCAAACTAGGCCAAAGTAAGTTACAGCGGCGTAGCGTATCTGACATACGCTGCGCCCGGTGCAGATCTATGTGGATCTGCCCCTAAGTCTTTATTATCCAGTGTCTATTTAAACATCTTTATTTATTTATTTTTTAAGAATTAATGTTGATTTCTTATAAAACATTTTTGCCTTGGTGTATGATTCTTCCACCAAAAATATTGTTTTGATAATCTTCAGATTTAATTTTTCAACTCTAATAATAGTAGTTTCTCAAAAGGATAAAACAAGTCTTGAATTGACCACTATCAGTTGGATTTTACTATTATTTACCAGCCACAACATTATTATCCCAAAGCAAATAGCTTAGCCTGCAAGTGTAAGGCCTTTGGGAGTTGTATCCCCAACCTCCGGAATGAAACAGCAGGTAGTAGTCAGATTGACGCTCTGAAGAGGCGATCCCTCTGCTGCAATAGCTTTGACCCCTAATCGTCCTGGAGGCTCACACGTGATGTTACAGCACGTACAATCGTAGCTCAATCACCATGCCTCTTGTTTGTGCATTTGGTTGGTTTTTCTGAGTTGTGCAGATTTTAGACAAATCATAAAAGCACTGTTAGATTTTGAGAGCTAGCATTTGTTTTTTCTTTGCATTGGGCCTAGAAGAAAATAAATAAGTGTGTGTGTGTGTGTGTATATGTGTGTGTGTGTGTGTGTGTGTATATGTATATATATATATATATATATATATATATATACGCAGTCATGTTGGAGCAGGAAGAGGTCATCCCCAAACTGTTCCCATAAAGTTTGAAGCATGAAATTGTCCAAAATGTCTTGATATGAATGAATGAATGAATGAATGAAAAATTTATATAGCGCGGCACATGCGAACTGAATCGCTTCTGGGCGCTAGTTGTTAGTGTCTCATGCCTTTCAGAAAAGCAGGGTTTTGATCTGCCTTCTGAAAGACAGGTGGTTTTGCTCCAACCGAATGCTGGTTGGCAAAGCATTCCAAAGCCTGGGGCCCTGGAAAGCAAACCTTCTTTCTCCTTTGGACTTGTATTTGGTTTTAGGAACCTTGACCAGATTTTGGTCGGTGGATCGCAGAATGCGGTTGCAATTGTGCGTTTTGATCTTGTCGCAAAGATATCGAGGAGCCTTCCCATGGATGCACTTATGTGTCAGGCAGAGTGCTTTGAATGCAATTCTGTCTTTCACTGGCAACCAGTGAAGGGATCTCAGCGAAGGTGAGATTGATTCCCAAGATTTTTTCCCAGTCACAAGTCTAGCGGCCGTATTCTGTACGACTTGAAGACGAGCGATTTGGTACTTGGGGAGCCCGAGGTAAAGGGCATTTGCATAGTCCAGTCTGGAATTCACGATTGTTCCCACCACGACTGCTATGTCTTCTTTGGGAATAAATGGAATAAGTCTGCGTAGAAGGCGCATCAAATGGTGCGTCCCGCTGACTACTGACCCTATTTGTGCGTCCATTGTCATGAAGGTGTCAAACGTGACTCCTAGACTTTTGACTTTGGAGCTAGGGGAGATGGTCTGACCCAGGATGGGCGAAGGTGTCCAGTTAGTTGTCGGTTGTCTCTTCCGACTGGCATTGAACATAAAGAGTTCTGTTTTAGCGCTATTGAGTTTGAGATAACTCTTAGTCATCCAGTTTTCTATTGAAGAGAGACATTTCTCTAATCTGAGATGATGATCCTTTTTTTGGCAGATGCGAAAGTACAACTGCGTGTCGTCTGCATACGAGTGATAGAGTAGTTCTTGGCTACTGATAATATCAAAGAGAGGACGAAGATAGATATTAAACAGCACCGGTGATAGGGGGGATCCTTGGGGGACCCCACATGGCACCGCGCGTTTTTCTGACGTGAAAGATCCCAGTTTCACTGTTTGTGAACGGTTTCCGAGAAAAGAGGAGAACCATGGTAAGGCATCTTCTGAGACTCCGGCGACTTCTGTTAGTCGTCTCAGTAGCAATTTATGGTCTACTGTGTCAAAGGCTGCGCTTAGGTCCAGCAGAACCAGGAGACACGATTCTCCTTCGTCTGCGGCCTCGAGCGCATCATCCCATATTTTCAGTAAGGCCGTTTCTGTCCCGTGTCCGGGACGGAACCCGGATTGAAATGGATCGAGTAGGTTGTGGGTATCCAGATGCTGTTGCAGCTGATTTACCACCACTTTCTCCATTATCTTGGACAGAGCATTTAGACCTGTTATGGGACGGCGGTGAGTTGGGTCCATAGGATCCAAATTAGGTTTTTTCAAGATCGGCAGGATTGTGCCCTCTTTCAGCAGGGAAGGCACTATGCCTTCCTTAAATGACTGATTTATAAGCTGTGTGATCGGAGGCGCCAGGATGTCGGCACATTCCTTCAGTAGCTTGGTGGGAATGATGTCATTGGGTGCTGTGCTGTTGCGCAGCGCACCAATGAATTTTTTTGTGGTATCAATGGAGATGGGTTCCAAAGTGAACTTAGTTGATTGTAGAGGCGTTCCGTCGGTGTTTTGATTGAAGAGGGGGCTGAGTGGAGTATTGTTTTGCCGAATACTTACCCGAATTTTTTCAATTTTGTTGATGAAGAAATCCGATAGTTCATTGCAGAACTCTTGGGTGTCTGAAGTGGGGACTTCAAGACATCCCGGATTCATGGTCTGGGTGACCATCCTGAAGAGTTCACGTGGGCGATTCATTGCGCTGTTAATCACCGTGGAAAAGTGAAGTTTCTTGGCTTTGAAAATTTCCTTGTGATATCGTGTAGTTACTGCTTTGTAGAAGTTGAGGCGGTCTTCTGAAGGACTTCTTATCCAGGCGGCTTCCGCCCTTCTGCGCTCTTGTTTCAATAGCGACAGCTGGTTATTGAACCAGCTGGACTTTTTTGCCCGGCTGCGGACTTTGCGCTTTGGTGCTGCTAAGTCGGCTGACTGTAGCAGAGCTGCATTTATGGCATCCAAAGTATCTGAGGCTGCTAGCTGAGGAGGAATAGCCCCAATTCGGTTTCCCAGGGTAGATCTGAAGAGTTCCGAGTGGAGCTTCCTCTGAGATCTAGCCCAGTGTATATGCTGACGCTTTAAAAGTTCCCTTCACTGGAACTAAGGGGCCAAGTCCAACCCCTGAAAAACAACCCCACACCATAATCCCCCCTCCACCAAATGATTTAGACCAATGCACAAAGCCATGGATGAGCGAGTTTGGGGTGGAGGAACTTGACTGGCCTGCACAGAGTCCTGACCTCAACCCAGTAGAGATGAATTGAGATGAATTAATGTGAAGACTGCGAGCCACTCCTTCTTGTCCACATAATTTTTTGACCTCACCAATGCCCTTCTGGAAGAATAATCATGCAGACCCAAAAACAAACTCCTAAACCTTGTGGACGGCCTTCACAGAAGAGTTGAAGCTGTTATAGCTGCAAAGGGTGGGCCAACTCAATATTGAACCCTACGAACTAAGACAGGGATACCATAAAGTTCATGTGCGTGTGAAGGCAGGCGTCCTAATGCTTCCTGTAATATATAGTGTAGACCTGCCTTTTCATTTACCTTGAGTTCAGATTTAATTCTGACCAGTTGACGGAAATATTTAAAATATATTTTAAATTTATTCCCAGCTTATATGAGGAGAACTAAGAGCGAGGGGTGTGGTGTATAACAGGTTTACTGAAAGTGGCACAAAAAAAAACATTTATTCTGAAGAAGTAGCACCATACAGGAGAAGACGTGGCCCAGGAGAGCTACCAGTTGGGCGTCAAAGATTTCGGGCCAGGAATTGCTTTTTGCTGCATTATTTTTGAAAAGTGTTAGATGCAGAGCACTTATCTTCCCACCGTAAGAACGCTGACTGCCATTCCTATAGTGGTAGGGTTATTATATCTATGAAAAGGGAGCATGTAAGTAATGAGTGTTGGGATACCATTAGTATGCCTGAAATGGTTTAATGAAAGCTTAGATCATGACACGTCAGGATGTGTTCTTATCATTCGGACAGCTCCATCTGCATCTTTAATAATTAATCCAGTTCACAAAGAGTTCAGTCTCGCGCACTCATTTAGAAACCTTCTTTAGAGAAACACCTCTTCGCCTGCCAGTCCCAGTGCGACGCGGTCTTCTGCATGGCTAGCTGCACAGATACCCAGACACGAGTGCCGCTTTAGGACCACACTCTCACCAGGTAACCAAAGCTCCAGGGAAGGCAATTCGGGTCAGAACATGTGCAGTTCAGCTGGGTTACTTTTAGAATGGTGTTTTCTTCCACTGTCTTATCAGATCCATGTCAGCACTGCAGGCTGCGTGGAATTAATTTTTAAATGCAAGGCTCAGGCAGACATGATTCAATTGAGCAGGTTATAAAACACACAGCAAACTTGTACTGTCTTTGGGTGCAGAGGGAAGGCTGAAACTTCATGTGTGTATGTGCACAGTATGGAGGACAAGCCACAGACTTTCTTTAAATTCAGCAAGAAACCGTTCCACTACGGCTGTACAACCAAATAGTGGTTTAATATATATATATTTTTTAATGGGGACCCGGTTTTCATTTCAAAACCCTCCATTAATGTAAAATATCACATTTTAGAAGTACTGCCTTTTAATTAAAACTGCTGGAGATTTCTTGACCAATATAGAAATCTGTAAACACATGGCCAAGAACATCCTTTGGGCAGCTGTGGTCTAGACCCCATATGCCCATTTTTTGTCTCTGCAACTCGATTTTGCTAAACCCTTTTAAACTATATGTTCAGATCCAGTATTGAAGATATTCGGATTTCGTCTTTGTCGTACTTCCACCTTTCTTTTTCGCAAGACTTCCTTTGAGCATACTTGTTTACATTCTCCGGGGTCTCCTGGTCTTATCTCATTGCTTTATGCCTTTTTAAAGGTAGGTCATCTTTATCGACCCCTTAATATGTGACACAATGGAAGCAAGACCTTGGATATTGAATTGAGGGTGAGGACTGGAGTAAAGGCTGGACAATAATAGGGAAATGTTCATTCATCACTACCACCCTAGAAGCAGCTTAAAAAAAGTGCTCCTGTGGTAGTCCTGCATTCCTTAGTAGGCTTGCTTATACTTATCCTGGAAGCATTGCCCTATACCGGGCCTCTATACACCCCAGCAGAAATTGGCCACATACCTTTTTATTTCTGCCAAGAGAGCCATTGCTCAGGCCTGGAAGACTCCGTCTGTTGCTTTCCAGGGGGTGAGAACCAGAATGACAGCTATGATGATTGATTAGCAGATGACCAGTATACTGAAGGATTTGCATGCAAAATGTTTGAAAATCTGGGAATCGTGGATAAGTTACTACTTTCCATCCCTGCCCCCAACTAGTTGTTATGGTGGTCGGCTTTAAACTCTTAAACACTTTTTTCTCTGTTTCCTCCTCCTCCTCTTCCTTTCTGGTATGAAGGCTAGCAATGTAGACTACTGTACTCAAGTACAGAGTAATATAGTCTGACATATGCCTAATTTTCAACCAGGTCCTCTATGGCCCTGGTTAAAGTTTATTGTAATGTTACTCATTATGCGTTCACGTGCTACTTCTTTACATATCTGTTCAATGTTACCCCTGCATGGCAAACCATGGCTTGTTATGACTTTTGAAACTCCTATAAAAATATTGAAACTGATATTTTTAACTAATGATGTGAACGTTCTTCCTAAAGAGTGTACACTGCCAAATAATCGGCAAAGATTCTGATGCATGCCTATGTGAAAACTAGCTTCTCTTTTAACTAAAAGTCTGGATTCCCTAAGCCCCACCAACGGCAATCCACTAACAATAAGAGTTCGAAGGTACACTCATTGATCAGTGGAATAACAGATAGTGGGCCTTTGTCCTTAAGTTGAGTAAGTGAAACCCCTAGTAACAAAATCAAAAATCGATCCATGGGGAAGAGGCTTTGTTATCGAACATAGAAAAGATTAGGCATATCGGGGTATCTGATTTTAGATTTTTAAAATATTGAAATGGTCCCTTATGCCTACCTTGTCTTCGCTCCCTTGCCACTCCTTTTTTTACATCACAGCCAGCACTGAAATTGGCATTATTGGAGATTTCAGGGGTGATGTCATGATCATGTGAGTGCTTGGCCTTGAGTGTTACTCATTATTACAGGGGTGCAGGTTACATGCTACTCCATACCTGGAAATATTAGGTAATTATGTTGGCTGCCGTGGCGTGAAGGGTGGCTTTGCAGAGACAGAGAGGGGTGTATTTACTAAAACTGGTACACTTAGAGTCTCTATAGGGGTGATTTACTAAAACTGGAATACACAAAATCTGGTGCAGCTGTGCATGGCATGGTAGCCAATCGGCTTCTAACTTCAGCTTGTTCAATTAAGTTTTAACAATAAAAACTGGAAGCTGATTGGTTACTATGCACAGCTGCACCAGATTTTAGAGTAAATGGATGCTGTTTTCATTGTTATTAATAATAACATTATTATTTTATTTTGTTTAAGTGGTCAAAAAGGGACAGGTAAGCAAACTGTCCAGAGACCGAAGAAAGGGGGCCTTAATGAGACAAACCGTAGTGTATTTATCATTGAATACCTACAAAGAAGTGGTATTACACTTGAGCAATACCAGTTTTCTAATGGTTCTGTATTGGTTCTTTTTGTTTTTGTTTTTGTTTTTTTATTGAGTAGTTAGGGACACTGTGTTTGTTTTTTGTTTGTTTTTTAATGCCTTATGTGCATTAACATTTTTAAGCAGTTCCTGTGTAATGACTTCTGCCCATTGTTCCCAGACTCTTTAATGACACAAGCCTGGAAGAGGGTCTGCCATTGTTCCCTCACAAAAAATGTCAGCAGCATTTTCAAAATAAATACACACACAAACCTTATTCCTTGTTATTGTGAGTCCTTGGATGATAGAGGTGGCAGATTGCCAAGCTGAAGCATTACACCCTTAGCAATTCCGGACGCCAACAAACACACACATTGTTCCAATTACGTTGGGTGTGGCATGCACGGCTGGAGTCTTCCTAATGGTCTGGCTTTTTTTTCCCCCCTCTTAATACTTTTCAGCTGGAGGTCCTGACGGGTAGGTCAGGACACTGGTAAAGGCTTAGTTGCCAGTTTATAATATCAAGCAGCCAACAAACAGTGGGGGTTGGAGAGTTGATCTTCCTCTGCTCACACATAGGATTATTATGACTAAATACAAAATACTCAGTTACATTTCTGTATATTAGAATTGGGTCTCTCAAGACTGCTGTCACTTTATATTCCGCTTTAACACTTTTTGGCATTTTGGTACCAATTGAATATTTTTTTTTTTAAATGGCTTAGAAGGAAAAAGCATCAAACCACTCATGCCATAAACCACTGTTTCTGCTTAATGACCTATCTATAATAACTTCCAACGTAAATTCTTTATTGGGTGGAACACGCTAATTAAAAAGGTACTTGCCTTCGTGGTCCCATCTCGTGGATGTTGCTTGTAGTTTTCCACTTTCAGCTCCTCTGTTCTGTGCTGCACTGCCTGTTCACAAGGGGTAGTCAAAGTAAGTTCTTACAGATGCTTGGCAGATGCTTAAAGGAATACAGCATGGCAACTATTCAATGGTACGTCTGGGAAAACGGGCCTGAGAAATTAGTATGGTGTAGACACATTTATCTGGTTAAACCTTTTCGATTCTTTTATATACCCACCGTATCTTTTTCATATTAAGGCCGTAAAGATGTATTTGAATTCTTGGATAATGGGAAGCCATGCGTTCTGCAAATAGGAGCTGTTGGCAGCGCTTTCATAGTAAGAAAGAAAGGCAAAGGTGTTAACTGGATTTATTAAGCCGTTTAAACAGACCGGAGTTCCTACCTTTCAAACCAACCAAAGTTCTTCTTTAAAAAGTAGCTGTACTTGCTGTTAACGTTGTGGGCTTCATATCGTTAAAACAATCTTATGCCTTATTTATGTGCAAATGCTTTTTAGCGTTGTATTGTCTGCATCTAGTTCCAGAGCACCAAGACAAATAGAAGAAGTGGGGCTTATTTACTACAACTGAAGAGTGTAAGATCTGGTGCAACTTTGCTAAGAAACCAATCAGCTTCCAGGTTTTATTGCCAAAGCTTAATTGAACAAGCTGAAGTAAGAAGCTGGTTGGCTACCATGCACAGCTGCACTAGATTCTGAGTGCTCCAGCTTTTGTAAATCAACCCCAATGTTTTTGAAAAGGAAAGCAGGGTCTGGGTTTTTGTCTTACACAGACCCCACCATCATCCTGTGCTCCACATAGGCGTGCACTTATGCTTCCAATGTGTGTGGAGCTAGAAGATTTTTTGTTGGACTCAGACAGAGTTAAATAGCTGTTATACACTAATAAATTATAACTCACCATTGACTTGGTGCCTTACAAGGATCACCATTGTCTCGTCCTTCATTCACACTCCTCCCATTTGTTTCTCCTAAATACTAAACACCTTCAGTATAGAGCCGCACGCCACTTACGTAAAGCTAAAACCCTTTCCAAACTTTATTATTCCAGCAGACACACCCCACCCAGATGCCTCTCTAATTAAATTACTTTATTTAAATTTATGGTTTTTCATTAAATGCATTTGCAGCCTACAATATTTGCAAAATGATGATTTAAAGGGGTTGTGACAGATCGTCATGATGATTTGTTCTGATGGTGAATATTGGCATATTACCAGGGACAAAAAGGAAGTAAAAAAAAAAAAATTAAAATGGCTGTTCTTCCCAACAGCGTAAAGCATTTTACTGAAGGACAATGAAGGAGAATCAACAAACAATCTTCATGTAACTTACTGTTGGCTGCCCTCAGTATGACCCGTTTCTTTTCATAGACCGCTTACCTTTCTGTTGGCCTCCCCATCTCGGTTTATGATGGATATTAACAAGAAGCTAGATTAGGAGCCCAAAATGCACACGTGTGGGTGGCAGTGAAAATCGTGCATTAATGAGTAAAGCGCACATCTCTTGCCTTAATATTCATTTTAGATTTCTCCTAGCCTTTTTAACTCACCGATCTGCCATCCTGCCCCGTAAATTAGAAAGCAGGTAGCAGATGTGAGTTATTTCTGTATCCTGTTACTATGTTTACTCTCTGGCACACAAGTTCTCTGTGTTTCGTTTAGCTTTATATCGTGTGTGTCCCAAAGTCCCCACTTAAAACTCCTTTGTACAATGGCTAAATGTTCACTCTTATTTCACTCATCCTTTCCATTCTGTTGGCAAACTATGTTTGAACCTTATTAATAATGAAAGTAACTGGTGAGAGACATAATTCAAAGCGATGGTCCCAATGTCAGTCTAATGTGCATTGTTAGATTTCCCAAATGAATTTTTTGTAGGCTGCATTTTATAGTGTTTGCTCGACTGCCCTTCTCCGCTCAAATCGGCTCAGATATTATCCAATAGTTTGCACAGCGGTCACAGGCCTACTTCAGCTTACAGCTGATGTTAACGTGAAGCTCCAGTTTTTGCTCTTGAAAATAAAAAAATGTCCCTCTAGTATATATAATACACACAGATTCTAAAATTTATGGAAATTTTTGCCGGTGGTTTCTGCTCTGTTGATCCAGAGTAAGGCCAGCCCAGTGCACTTCCTAGATTTATTATTTAACTATTAGTAGTTTATAGAGCACTGAAAAGTCACGCATACTGTACATTCACATCAGTCCTTGCCCTCAAAAATCTTAAAGCGGTTCTTCAGACTTAACGAGAAAAAATAATTAGTTGGCTGCTACAAATACTGTAGCTGCTGACTTTTTAAAAAAGGACACTTACCTTCCAAGGATACAGTGCTGTGCTCAACCAGGATGGCTCTTCGCCGGTCTTCGGGTCCTTGGTGCAAGCGTATTTACTAAGGCTCCTTGTGACTTCACAGCTGACTGGGATGTGCCCCAGAAGGTTGCAGGGAGGGAGGAGGGGGAGCTTCCACTCTGATTTGCTAGGCAGCCAGAGCGGAAATGGGAGCAGTTACCTGCTAAAAATGTACCCGCTCCCCAGAAAACTCCAAATTGAAGGAGGCAGGGGAAGGAGGTGCTGCTCTATTAGGGTGACGTTCCGCTTTACCATCTAAGATCCCTACCTCTCATACATACATGCATACACACTCACATACTGGGGCTAATTTAGACAGGACCCAAGTATTTTTCAGCATATCTCTGGAGTGTCAACGGAGACCAGAGGAAACAAAAGCAATAGCAAGGAGAACATGCAAACACTATGCAGATTGTGTCCTTGATGGGATGTGAACCAAGGACCCCCATCTTGATTAGTCTTTTTTAATTATCCTTATGATCAGCCTCAAACACAGTGCACCCCTTTGCTTATATTTGCATGCAAGTCCCTCTCCAATGACTCAGGGCAGTAAACTTTGAGATAATGAAAATGCCATATTCCATACGATTTGCTGGTACTAGGAACTCAAGGACAGGTAGTGAGGCAATTACACATATCCCCGTGTATGAATGGTTACTGTCGCCAGTGGAGGAAGAGAAAGAATGAAAATGTGAATGTGCTGCTAGTTGTAGAAAATCCTGGCAGCTAGCACACTGAAATGGAAACTTTCTCATTAGTAGCAAATTTTAAATGGAGTTCTGAATTAATCGCAGATTTAAGTAGATACTGATGAGTTTAATCACCCCCAGTCTTTATATCTTTTGTGGACCCAAGTGATGGCCATTACCTGGACATATCACACATTTTGGGTTGCTTCTTTATTGTGTGTTACACAAAAAAAAAAAGCATTGGCAAAAGCGAGACGACTTCTACAGACGGAACATTAGGTGGGTGGCCTTAAAGCGGTGGTTCACCCTCAATAACACCATTCTAGCATTAAATTAAGCATAGTAGCACTACAGTATGCCTTTATATTTTTTTTTTTGCCCCGTAATCACTGTTTAATCCTATAGTGAAGATTCCGACTCCCTATGGCACGTCACGCTCCCCGAAGATAGCCGGAGTAGGTCTCGGCTCTTCACGGCGCCTGCGCACAGACTATGCGCAGGCGCCGTGAAGAGCCAAGTCCTATTTCCGCTATTTCTGGAGAAGCGTGACGCGCCAGAGCCGGCCGTCAATCATCTTCCCTCTGGATAGGAACGCCCATTCCCCGCGGGGAGTCGGAATCTTCACTATAGGATTAAACAGTGAGTACGGGGCAAAGAAAAGAAATAAAGGCATACTGTAGCTCGCGCTACTATGCTTAATTTAATGCTAGAAAAAAAAATTATAGGGTGAACCCCCTCTTTAAATATGGAATTCCCAGAGATATAGGAGGCCTTTCCTACGATTGACTACCAATCTCCAACCATAGCAGAAATTTCAGTTTATTCTGAACGAATCCTTTAGGTTTTAAGGGGTCCACATCTTTATGCTGAAACAATCTATTTTCAACTATTACCATTTTTGCTTTTTATGCAACTGCTCAAAGTTTTTTATAATGGTAACATGTCTAAGATTGCCTTAAGAGAACCTGTAAACAGCAAGAAGAAAAACAGAACATACTTTTCTATATTGTTTTAGTCTTAAAACACCCACACATTAAGATGAGTGAGGGACAATTTGGCACTTACTACTGTGCTTACTCCCAAGCCAGGAGCAGAGCTTGTCAAGTAATAAAAAAATACTTATGTGAATCATATTCAGAGCTGTGAAAATAAACACACCATGTATAGTATAATGCTCAGTTAACAGTAAAGGCTACACAGCTTTCAGACATTTATGATTGTTAACTGAATGAAAGGCAATTGTTTTTTTTTGTAGCGAGAACTAGAATTAGGAAATATGATATAATAGATATATATTATATATATATATTTATATATATATATATATATATATAAAATATGTGTGTGAAATAAAGGTTCAGTGTGTAATAAATGTCTATCAATATCACATTTCCTACTTCTAGTTCTCACAACAACAATGAACCCTTTTATTCCTTTTTTTGTATTTTATTTTATCTTTTACACAAATATTTAGTATTCTAAATTCCTGCCACAAGGTGTTGCTTTAGACTTTTTTCACATGTTTTCCAGTTTCTCAAAGTACAACTAACGCAAAACTTTTTTTTCCATTTTGGATGTGAGCGGACAGGGATTAAAACCCCTGTCAGTTTTTATTTCTGTCTGTACCCCCATTGCGTAGATTCACCCTCTCTATTTGTCATTATCATTGAAAGTAAAAGAAAATCCCAAATTTTGGGATGTCCCCAGAAAAGTAATAAAGGGGTAATCTTTTAATTAGGAACACTAGCTAAGTGACCCAGGGGTTCCCAAGAGATTCCCTTAATTTAGATGGATTTTCTCTCGCTTCCTGTTTTGGCTATGGTACAGGAGTGAAGGTAAATCTTCACAATTGGACACCAAAAAATTAACTGATTTGTAGTTATGACCTTCCCTTAAACTCAGGATATATTCCATCCTACTTCCTCTATATGGCCCCAGGTTTCAATAAGAGCTATTGGTTGGCAAATTTAGACAATTTGTTCACTGGGGATGTCCTTGTGTAGGACTTTTTTTTTATTTATATGTATGTATTTAAATATCTTCAAAATATTCATGGGAGGTAGACAATAAAGCTACCTGATATTACTGTGGAAGCACAAAGATAATTGAGTTATGCAACAAATGTACCCCATTCTGTTCCATTGAAATCCATTGAGGACTTATTCACAAGACACTTGCAGTAATGCCTTTCTTATGGCATAATAATGCAGCATGTGCTAACACATGTACTGCAGTGTTTATCAGTGCCATTAGTTTTGTGTGGTATTCCAACACATTGGTATAGTTGCAGACTATACACTTCAGTGTACCACTTTTCACATTGTATGGGTTGCAATAAAAAAAAAAGGTACATGTACCTTAGCATGCTACCAGCCCATTCAAAGATATGGTCTGTCCTAACATGGCTTACCCTTGGCACACTCAATGCAGTGTTTTGTTGGGTTCATTACCATAACACAGCATCATATTTCCACTTTTTCCTTAAACAAGAGGTCTTCAATGGAGTCTCGGGAGTGAGATGAGCAATTCTCCATTTTGTTTCTCTGTCCTTCAAGTAATTTCAGGTGTCTTTACCTTCTGCCTCCTATGGATTAGGTGTTAAAGATTTCTTCAATTTTTAAGAGTCAGACAGTTAGCTCGAAGGAAATTGGCAGAAGGAACATGAACTTTAAAATGCTTGGAGCGGGTCTTCAGAACAGTGGAAAAGTGTTGGAGCTTCATAGCTCAGAAGAGGGTCATAGAAGCAAGTGATATTTTCCAAACCTTGCTTAGCTGACCTATGTCCGTTCTAAACTGTATAGAGGTGTTGTTTTTTTATTTTTTTTTATCTTCAAGTCTTGGAAATGCCAATGCCGAGGCATTTTTACAAAAGAAATTTCACTGCAATATTGGACAAAAGCAATACATTATTTAGAATATCATTTTTGCTTTAAAAGTTTGTTTAAATATTGATTGCAGAGCCAATTTTCTCCCTGGAAGAACAGACATACGTGTTTCTCTTCTTTTTTTTTTTTTCTTTTTTTGACTTGCAAATTCAGCATGAAAACATCAACTCCTGCTGTAACGAGATTTAATTAATATGGAAGTACACATTCAATTTACTGACATTTGTTGTCAGAATAAGTTAAAAAGCCTGGCGCATTTTGCAATCTTGCCACTTAGCAGAATTGCTGAACATGCATGAGGAATTGCAAAGTTTGCCTTTCAGGGTGAGAGCTGGACACATTTGGGCAGAGGTAGGAAAATGGTAACAAACGGGTGTGTTACTTCTCAGCATGCCATCCGGACTGCAATCTGTGGCTGCGTGCTGATGTCAAATTCAAACACATGGCTTATTATTCTTCTTGTGTGGGCATCAGTTGGTCAAATATGTGATTTGGGTTGGCAATACTATTTTCTGCTAGTCAGTAAAGTCACTCTATTTCATGGGTTAGCTCCACCTTCTTGATTCAGCTCCCTCGTCAGAGGAGATTATGTATGTCCACTGTCCATTGAGGAGAAGTGATCATTGTGGAAATAAAAGTGCTCCACCAAGGTTCCAAGTCCAAATTTGTTTTATTTTTTTCAAACATATGGCAGGTGATACAGCCGATGGGTTTCAGGGACCGAAACAAACAGTATCCACTGGTAGGGACTCAAATTGAAAGTTTAAACTCTGTTATGAACACTCAGTATTGGTTCAGTAGATAAGGAAATTCTCCTCAAAACATGTTAACTGTAGCATCTGCCATGTTTTGAAAAAAAAACTAAATTCGGACTTTGAATCTTGGTGCGGCTCTTCGATTGTCGCACTCAAACATCATTTATACAATCCAAGGCCATTGTTTCAGTTCGTCAGTTCAAGAGAGTCACTTGGATGCCTCTTTGGGATATACAAGTATTCCTCCCTAAGGTCTCAGCCCCATCAATCTCCTACTTAAAGCAATAAAAAGTGACATAGGAAGTAAATTTAAATCAATATATGCAATGTGGAGTAGGACTGAAAAGGTTGGAGGATAGGGGGAGCTCTCTAGTCCAGCTGGCAGGGTTGAAAACATGGATGTGTTTTATGGACAGCAAAGGTCAGCTCAGGCAAGAATTTTGGAGCCTATTGGATTTCTGGCAGACCTACTGGTATGTTTCTGTGAATGGTCTTTAAAGCATTTGTTACCCCAACACTTCATATTCCTGATATGTGGCTGCTGTACCATACACTTGTATGAGAACATATCCTGTTCTCTTTTTGTATTGCTTCCTTTATGTGAAATCCCCTACAGTTCCTGCCAGTCCCCTTGGTTTCTTATTAAAAACTGACCACATTAAGCAGGAGAGCACACTGTGGTCAGTTCTCAAGCTATGCTGAGGACTCAGTGTGCTCTCCACTGATCAGACTTGTCCTGACACGCCCCCCGCTGCACAGCCATTCACTGGGAAGCTATATGTACCGTTGCTTCACCTATCCCCAGCTCTTATACAGCTGAGAACAGAGGTAATGTGATTACTTATAAAAAAAAAAGGTAAAAGGGGTATTTTATGTTTTTTTTTTATCTATAAAAACATTTTTTGCATTTTATTCCTATTTTAAACTGGTTTGTTTTTTACAAGGTAATTGTTTACAATGACTTTAAGGGATAAAATATTGGGAATTGTGCATTTGCAGAGATGCATTTTATTTTTATTTTTTTTAGGTCCAGAGATTAAATTTTTTTATTCATCTGGAATTCATTAAGATATTTGTATCATCTCAGATGTTTAATCGTTTTTTTTTTTCTAATGCAGGTCAACATTATTTTCCTGGTGATCACGCTGTGCAAAATGGTGAAGCATTCCAACTCTTTAAAGCCAGATTCCAGTCGTTTGGAAAACATAAAGTAAGTGACCCGCTCCTTCCAATGAATACAGGGTATTCCGCAATAACCGCTGAGCAGTTTATCAGGCAGCAGTAAAGATGTCGCTGTGCGATTAGCCCGGCTACCATCGCGCTACTACTTACACAGTGTCCAGAGATAATGCCTTCGCCGAAATGACGCTCCTAAATTGCGTAAATAAATTAAAGTACTGCATAGCAACAGGGTAACTTCATTTGCATATAAAGCACAGTTTAAAATGATGTTCTCGTCCACAAGGCTGACATGATTATGTGAGGTTTGTTTTGTTAAATGACTTTGTGATGTAGGCTTGAAGTACTTCTCACTTGTAATCCAGCTCTCCTGTGAGAATTGACTCTTTATTACTAATGTTAACTTGCAGATTATCTGTTGTGTGTGACTAATTAAACAAATGTTTGCTTTAATCCCACTGCCACTTCAAATCCACAGAAAGGAAGGTTTTGTACACTAGAGGAGCCTCTTATTTGACAGCTGCTCTTTTATGGTGTGACCTTTAGAAAGTGATGGTTGCATTGCGATAGTTTGGAGGATAAAAAAAAAAAAATTCCTGGGACTTTCTCTTTTTCTTTTATTAAAGAACTAAGCAGTGACCAAGATTTGTCAAATGGTTTTCTAGGAAAAACACTCCCTCTAGTTGCTGCAATTATTTGTTAGCATTCTACCACAGACGAGCTCTGTGAAGCCTGAGCCCATGCCCTCAAATCATTAAAGCTCAACTCCAGGCAAAAAAAGTTTTACCCATGCAGTAGGGCTTTGCCTGCACTGCACGGGTCAACTGCTTTTTTTTTTGTCTAGGGGAGAGGTGAAGGGAGATTTACTTACCGAAACCTTTGATCCTTCCAGCACAAGACCGGTCTGGCATCCCCACGCTCCAGTGGTCTTGAATTGTGGACTGATCCAAGCCCAGAGCAGGCTCCATAGAGCAGGAACCATCCACCCCTGGGCTGTGGGGGAACGGCATTTTTCAGTTGATCGCAGGATTGGGTGAGTATAAGATTTCTCCTCACCCCTAGACGAAATGAGCAGTTACCCGTTTAGTGCAGGCACAGCACCACTGCATTGGAAAACTTTTTGCCCAGAGTTGGCCTTTAAGAAATCAGCTTGGCTAAGAGTGCTTCCCTAACAGATGGTTCATTTGACAAGGGCTCAGACTTCACATAGCCTTCACCTCTTCTTCAGAATTAAGATTTCACCAGTCAAACTGATACTGAATAAATTGTAGCATTTAGGCAATATGGTTATTATGTAATCAGAAGTTGCATCACCAGGTGGGTTGGGGATAAAAGCACAAGTAAAACAAAACTGCCATTTTGAATTCTTGGTGGTTATATCACCAAGCGAGCATCCTTTATTTCCAGTAAGACACATTCCCCATAGCAGTTTGTGCCTTCACACCTTCCCACTAGACTGCAACACAGGTGCCACTCTGCATGCCAGGCAATTACACCAAACTGTGACAGAGGTGCCACTCTGTTGCAAATTTGTTTAAAACCATACTTCTTTAACATTATGGGGAATTCTTTAGGGGATATTGATGCAATAATGTTCTCTGGCATATTCACAACCATTAGGCAGAGCTGAGAATTGTGGTGCTTTTTTATCGCTCCATGTGTTGTAAGAAATATAAGAACTTGCTAAATGATTTGGCTTACTAGCTCTCATGCAAAGGTATCAGTTATAGATGGAGCTTGCCTTAAAAATGTCATGTTGGTGTTATACATAAAAGCCAATGCCTAGATCAGCCTTTTTCAAACCATTTTAACAAGGGAACCCTTGAAATAAGCGAGCCCCTGCTAAACATTTCTATATCTATAACTCATGATACATTGGTGTGTTGGTCAGTGGAAAGAATGCACATTACACTTTTGGTCATTGGGAAGAATTACCCCCTTACAGATAGCTAAAAAGATCAACGGGAACTTATCTGAGAGTCAGAAATTGACGATTGCTTAAGGAACCCCTAGCAACCGCTGGAGTAACCCAAACCCTATGGTTACATGAAACTCTGGCCTAGGTAAAGAGCATTGTAGCAGTTTCCTGAGGTGGCATGTTGCACCAGGACAATTTACTTAAACACATCTTGGTGTCATGGCATCTCATGACACACCAATGGATTAAGACAGAATGGGGTTATCGGCAAAGCAGCAGCTTTTGTCCCCCAACTCATTGTTTGACCTTGATAATTATTACTGTCTTTAGCAGCATGGCACACCCCATTATACACCAACTGCCTACAAGACATTCTCCCTTGTGAATTGGCAGGCAGGGGCACAGCTTGGACCAATTGTGCTATCCCCCTCAGTTTACTGCAGGAGCATGAAAATTGGCCCACTGGATATCCACAAGATCTTAAGCCCCTGCTTAGGTTGCTTGGTGGCTCATCTGGTTTTGAGGGTGTACAGCACCCCATGAGAACATGAGAAACTGAATAGCAGCTGGAAAAAAAGGGTAGGTCAGCATTCAGTGAGAAGCGGAAAATAATGGCAGCTCTTAAAAAATGGCATTAGTATCCTAGCCTGATATCTACTAAAGAGAGACTCTTGTGGCAAGTAAGCCGTCACAGCCTTTAGAAGCACAGTTGAATGTGGACAGTTAGTGCAGTTCTTTGACTAATGTGCACCTCCAGTGCATGTTTGCATGTTAGGAGAGCTTTTTGTTTTAGCATCTATCTTTATCTTTCCCTTTTTTTTTTTCTACCTCTGTCTCATCCACTCCAGTAATTATCGTGTATGTGACGGCTACTATAATACGGACTTACCTGGGTAAGGTGAATCCTTACATTAACAGTTGTAGCATGACCTTCAATTTTTTTTTTTTTTTTTAGAGAATCAACACAATACAATCCCTTTTACAAAACCTCCCCTGATAAAATGTTATCATTTGAACAATACCTTTTTATATATATTTTTTTATACTTTCTTCCTCCCTAATTCTGCCTTGTGTATTAAAAAAAAATGCTCCATTCTTTCTGCTCCACTTCTGTCTCTAACAATCTGATTTCTCTCCTCTGCTTGTAATGCTCTCTAGATATGAAGATAATAAGCCTTTTATCAAGTAAGAGACCATTAGCTAGATGTGGAATGCCCTAACTCAAATCTTCCTTGTCCTCCATTCGATTTTCCTCTGCTCATTTTTTTTAGTTGGGTCACACATGGCAATTTTATGCCCCTCCTTGCTGGTTTTATTTCTTACTTCCCATTCATCATGGATTTTTTTTATTTTTTATTCCTCTCTTTCTCATTTGTGTTGTCAGGATGTGCCTCATTGCTTATGCAGTCTATTTTTTAATATTCATTTCAGCTTTTTGTGATGAGACATCATGGATTGAGAAGTACATTTGATTCTAGATTTGTTGCGCTGAGCTGTGAATCCCCAGGAATTCCCTTTTGACCAATTTCTTTTAAATGTCGGGAACCCAGAAAAATATTCTTTTGCTAACCTAAAAAAAGGCACTTGATTTATAGCAAAAAAGGCTGCTTAATAACATTCGTGTATAATCTGTGCAAAAACATCAGGGGTGCTGGAAATAAAACTGTTGGATCAAAAACAATTCTGGACCTATTTGTGTATAGTGAAGAGTTGGGTTGCTTTTGCTTATTGTTGGAGGGTTGAGATGGCATATCTGGAAAATGGTGAGACCAGTAATCTCACATCAGTCATTCACAAATCAGTTGTAAAAACTGTCACTGAATTCAGAAGATTATAATGGTGTGGGTCAAACTTTATTGTGAATGCAGTTTGTCCAAAAGTTGTAGTTTCTATACACACTATATTGTCAAAAATATTGGGGCACCTGCCTTTGCACACACATGAACTTTAATGGCATCTTAGTCCGTAGGGTTCAGTATTGAGTTGGTCCACCCTGTGCAGCTACAACAGTTTAAATTATTCTGTGAATGCCGTCTACAAGATGTAGGAGTGTGTCTTTGGGAATGTTTGACCATTCTTCCAGAAGTGCATTTGTGGATCAGGCACTGATGTTGAACGAGAAGGCCTGGCTCGCAGTTTCTGCTCTAATTTATCCCAAAGGTGTAATATTGGGTTGAGGTCAGGACTCTGTTCAGGCCAGCCTAGTTACTCCACCACAAACCCGCTCATCATGTCTTTATGGAACTTGCTTTGTGCACTGGTCCAAATCAAACGAGTTTTTGTCCTGACCTCAACCCGATAGAACACCGTTGGGATGAAAAACATTCCCAAGGACACACTCCTAAACCTTGTGGACAGCCTTCCCAGAAGAGTTGAAGCTGTTATAGCTGCACATGGTGGACCAACTCAACATTGACCCCTACGGACTAAGACTGGGATGCCATCAAAGTTCATGTGAGTGTAAAGGCAGGCTTCCTAATACTTTTGACAATATAGTGTATATATCATTTTTTTTTTTCTTACAAATAAATAATATTTTTATTTTTATTTTTTTCATCATTTATCTCGCTATAGGTCAATACTATAGAGCCTTGCAAACAGAGCATTGTGGGAGGGGGGTAGAGTCATTCTTCTGACTTGTCCAGTTCTGTGTATTTAAGCGTGAGATATTAAGCACCGTAAACATTCTATTTTTCTCAAAGAGGCCAAAGTTTAAAATACTTGTATGCCGTTCCATGTCTGTCTTCTATAAAGACAACTATGCATTCGTGGCTTCGTATAGCAACCTGTTGGATTGTGTTACCATAGCAACCAATTTGGCAACTGGTTTCCAGTGCAAGTTTAATAAAGAAAGAAATAATGTTATTGGTTGCTAATTGTTTTAGTCAGTAGCTGAGGTTGTGTATGTGTGTGTATATATTATATATATTTTATATATATATATATATATTTTCTATATAGCTATCATATGAAACTGCCTTTAGAATACCGCAGACAAATACAAAAAATACCCAATAAATCAGATGGATAAGTAACGTTTTGAATGTTATAAGTAGCATTTTTTTAATGTAAATCAATTTTTAATCACACCCTGTATTCTCCTTTACGTTTTATCCTTACCTTGATTTGCTATTTTAAAAACCATGGATTTACCATAAAACGTTTACACCATATATGCAAGCTGTTTGGCATTGATCGAGCTGTCTGTATTGGCTCTCTTGTACGCAAAGAACTTGCTAACAATGGCAGCAAAGTTGTGTATTGATACATATTTTCATGTTTGATCTGATGTCAGCTTGGAGCAGTATAGTCTTTCAAGGATGAAGCTCGTGTCATTGAGAAATCAAGTAGCCTGTGTTGTCTTTGATTGACTTTATGAACAGACTCGTACAATGCCAAAGCCTAATTAGAAATCATAATCACATTTGCCTATGTTGGGTTTTTTGCGTTTTAAGTGTTATGTTCATGACCGTTGATGTGGTCCCATCTGTTTTTAGGTCCTGGGTTCTTGGCGCATTTGCACTCCTGTGTCTGCTGGGACTGACGTGGTCTTTTGGTCTATTGTACATCAACGAGGAGACTATTGTAATGACGTACCTCTTCACAGTGTTCAATGCCTTCCAAGGAATGTTTATCTTCATCTTCCACTGTGCCCTTCAAAAGAAAGTAAGTACGGGATGACTGATCTGTACGTATGGCAACAGAGCTTTGCATTGGACCTTGACCAACACAAACTGTATTAGTGAATGAATGAAACTATTTAAAATGGTCTATTTATTGTGATTATTTAAAAATAAAACCTTTGTAAATCTGTTAATATTCCATTTCATTTTAATATTAACTTTCTTTTGGTCCATCGATGTATTGGGCAGCCTTATCCACCAGGAGAACAGATTGGCATGTGGTAGTACTATAGAGAAAGTTTTAATTTAATTTCTACCCCAGTCTTTATCAGAAGAGCAAACTGTAATTGCATGCAAGCGGTCAAACTGAAACATCTTTATCCTGGTTTAAAGTGTTACTAAACCCACTACAGTAAAATCAGTCTGTATATGCAGTAAAGCATGCTCGTTATACTCACTGGGTTTATCCTCTGCATTATGTAAAAAGGCTGTTTGATCCGGTCCTCTCTGATCTTATCCTTCTTCCAGAGTCTCCAAACCATCTACGGATAGCACAGAGGCTAGGGGACAAGCTGCACATGCTCAGTTTGGTGTGTATTGCTAGAGAGTTCACCAGTTCATGTGATTGGCACTATCTAGGGGTTCTCATAGGACAATCATGGGGGAATGAAAATTCCTTGTATAAGCTTTAACCAGACACTGATAGAAGTCACAAGACTGCTTTAAATGCTGATGAGAAAAGATATTTAGCAGTTTATATTTACTAAAACTATTGCATTTCCATGTTCTGTGTATTGTGGGAGACCAAATATAGTGAATGCAGGGTTCCTGGGTTTAGTAAAACCTTTAAGTATCGAAGTAATCACTCATCAACTCAATAAGCTCTCCAACTCTGTCCGTACAGAGGTATGGACTTCCAGTTGGAGAGCTGGAGGAAGTGTCAACAGACTTTGAGTGTGATAACTACTGAACTACTGTACCATTGACAATTGTACTTCAGTCTTCCGTAGTGAAAGATGGAATTTGTAGTTAATTCACAGACCTTTGAAGTTAACCTTTAAATCAGTGGCTTCTGCATTAAAGTGGAAGATGCATGGTTCCATCAAAGTCAATGGTTTAAACAAAGTCCTCTTGTTTATAGCACTCACATGGGGACTGTGCCTTCCCTCTTCCTGCATGTAGTCAGCTGTGTCTTTCTACCCTTTCCACATAGCTAAGTGTCCACTTCCTTCCAGCAAGCCATGGGACCATCCTCACATTGTGCTCTATGTGCATCCCCACTTATGGAGTAACCCAGCTAAGCACCTTTAGTATTTATATAATAGAAAGCTCAATTAATTTTTATTGAAACTATTTAACCCCCTTTAATTGAATTAACTGATGCTCCTGTAGTCGTTCAAAAAAATTAAAGAACATGCAAGGTCTCAGCCATAAAAATGCTCATCTAATCTTGAGATTTTACAGGAAGGTTGAGGTTTGCATACACTTTTAGCCATTAATCTCTGTATCTATATTTCTGGGTCCACAAATGATTTGGGAATGTGTTTTTTCACTGATGGTAGCCTCTGTTTACGGTATTTTGTAATTCCAGTCTGAGTTTAAATTACACAGGCTTCCTGCAGGTTTTACTCTAAATGGTATAGAGGGTCTGAAAAAGGTTGAAGGAAATTGTCTTCTCCTATTCTCCCCATTATAATAGAAACTGCTGAAAATCCTATAGTTACACCGCTGTATATACCTTGAAAATAGATCACATACATAAATCATGACCGCTTTGGAACTGAGTATTCTTAGGTCTTAATGTTACTCTGGCAACCAATGTTAACAGTCTAGGTTTTCCGGAGATTTTCTCATATCCAACAGAAGATGTCTTTTGCAGTATAAAAGTTTCACATATCACCCTATCCTTGTCTGCATATTTTATCTGGCCTCCTTTCTTTCTTTCTTTCTTTCTTTTTTTTTTTTTTTTTTTTATTCCATTATTACTAGCCCGTCATCAAATTGAACAGTGAAATAGAATTGTGAAAGTGAAAACTATTATGTTTCTGACTTGACAAGATGATAGCGTTGAGTCTCTATCCGCTCCGAGCAAGCTGTAATTTACCAGTAATGACAGAGGGATGTGCACTACAGACAGATAATGTACATTTATAGCAATATAGGTATATTTGGAGCTGGTCCCGGCAATGGGGGTTATTTGGACAAAATACCTTTTTGATTGGTATTGTCCTAGTTCCGTGATGTTTTAGAAGCAGTTAATATCCATTATGTCTCTACCTCAAATTCTCTAAGAGAGAAAAGAGAAAGCTTTTCTTTTTAATAATATCATCTGGAGTGTCGCACAATTCCTTTATGGATAGTGAAAAAGACTACAGTGATTGGAGAAATGTCTGCGGTAGCTTGTGTATTTAGATGATGTTTGAAGTCCTAGCAGGCAGTGCAGCCTGTCTATTCTGAGGAATGTTAAGTGGAGTTATGGGTAAAATAAATTATGGCATCTATGATGCAGTCTGGCACTAGTATTACCACAAGTCTGTCTTTTTCGGATTCCCTTCTGATCCTGCCAGTAGATTATTTTATTTTCAACTTCCTTTAACCGGCCAAGCTGTGCAGCAAAAGTTTGTCACTGGGTTTTGGACATACCATTTAACACATCTAAGACTACAGGGTAAAAATGCCGCAAAAGGAACAGGATTGTCACGCTATTACTGGAAAAAGAAATATAGCCGATCTACTTAGAAAAACAAAAACATCTCTGTGTTTGCCGGTGACATTATGTAGTTTTGTATTTTACCCATAGTTACACATTGTTACAGTTATTATGTTGGAATAAAGATATAATGTCCTGCCATTCGTTTTAACCATACCTCTGGGGATACTTGACAAATCACGTGTCTACTGTTCCCGTAAAAGCAGATGCCAGGGGGTGAGTCAGAGAGATTGATTGATTGAAAACTGGGCTTGAGCGTAGTAGAACTTGCTACCTGTTAACAAGCAGATCCATCGCCTAACATCTACTCTGAATTATCCTACTCATGGCAGGATGCTTCTGTATTTTGAATATGTGAAGCTACCATTTTATTGTGTATGTTGCATACCACCAAATAAAAAATCGAAAACTTGGCTTGATTGATATTAGAAGCATATGGGTGCAATGGTATATAAGTATACTGTCCATCGGGTGGGGTGTTGGAGCAGGGGAAGTCAATTTCAAGCTTAATTTGTATAGCCTGCCTTTGCCATGGGAAGCTAAAGTCCAACAGTTTTGGCAACTGTTTTACCTTCCAAGAAGTAAATCTCTTCAGCCACTCTTGTGATTCAGATGCCCCCATGACAGACCTCATAGCCCAGGTCTAGATCCCAGCTTTAGTTGAGGAGTGTGGCTTGATGCAGGGTACTTGTAGCCTATTGCCCGGAAGATAGGTAAACACCCTACTCACTCTGTTCTTTTGTCCTGTAAGCATGTTTACTATTAAGACTGGCAGAATGTACTGGCTTCTAGCAGCCAATTCAGTTTTTTCGGCTACTTGTATATACTATTATGCTGTGTTCTTTTTTTTTTTTTCTTTTTCTTTTTTTTATCGCCCTGGACTTAAGCTTTATTAAATAAGGTTAAATATCTGTACCTGTGTGTTTGGCTGCTGCTACAATGTTAAGGGCTTTCAATAAGAATATAGTGTTATGAAGCAACGGCAATGGACATGACTTATCAGACATCCTTGCTTAAAAAAAAAAAAAGTATCTGTTGTATTCAGTAACGTCAGCATAAATGAATTTAACAAGAAACATATCCTTGGTTTCTTAATAAAGCAGAGGTATTCTATAAAAATAACTTTTGACCCTCTGGTAAAATTATACAAAGGGTTCCCTTATTTCGGCTATGCCTGAAAGCAACTCCAGGCTTCCTTTTTTGCTGCTGTTAATGAACCATTTCATTGCTGCCCAGAGTAATTACAAGTCATCATCAAAAACACCCGTGTGTCTGGCATTATGTCCCTGTATCCTGGGCATGCAACAGCAGTGCATTGAGAGGATCTCAACCTAGGAGTAATAGAAGATCGAAGGGAGACCTGGGCATGTTTCTTCTCTGAAGGCCCATATTACTTCCTGCACCACACTTTCAATATTCTTTAAAACGGTGATGGGTTTTCCCTCAGTGTGTTTAATTTATGGATGGATGTCGTGTGACCATGCAGCATTAGGAAGGCTCACATCTCATGGTATCTAGCTATATATCACTGATACTAAAGAACAGCACAGCTAGTCACAAGGTTCGTAATGACCTGATTATCACAGCCACTGCCCAAGAAACCTGGAAAGCTGAATTCATATCTGGAGGAAAAGGGGCCACGCTGTTTGGCCACTTCTTATAATGAGAAGCTTTGCTCCAAACATATCAGGTAGTAAATCTGCCTTGGCAGGAATGTGTAAATCGACGGACGTGTGTCTTGACCTTTAAGATGTAATGGTGCTTTTAGAAAGCTGTGCTATCTGAATGTAGGAGCATCATGTTAGATAAGGGTGTTGCTAAAACTGCTACTTCCGGTCCCAGTAGATCAGAGAAGCTGGATACGGCTACGTTCACACACAGAATCAGTAGATTCTTGCCAGCGGTTTTAAACCACCACCACAAACCAAAATTTATATTTAATTTGTTTTTAATATTGAAAGCAAACTCCATTCTTTATTTTGTTGAGAAATTGCTTTGAATAACACCCCCCTAGCATTTCTAGCCATAGCCCTCCTGAGTGAGGGTGGGTAATTAATGTAGCATTTACTTCCTGGAATCCATCTGCCCTGCGAGAACCCCTTGTGTAAACCAGGAATCAACTGAAGAGTTGGGAAATATATAATTTTTACCTTTTATTTTGTACAAGACTAGCAGCATAGGGATTACAAATAGTTATTAGTGATTGAGAGAGTTTAGTTCTGCTTTAAAAAACAAATTCACTGCATTTCTTTTAAACTTTGGGAATTAATTGCTCTACGATACCTGTAGCTACAGAGGTCATTGGGGGGTTGTTTTAAAGCTCATGTTCTATTTTTGCATAGAAATATGTAAGTATTTAAAGTATAGTGAATGCAGGACCCTGCATTCACTATATCTGGTCATCCCCTAGTACACAGAACATGGAAATGCAATCATTTTGGTAAATATAGACTGCAAAATACCCTTTCTCATCAGCAGTATATAGCAGCCTTGTGACGTCAACAGTTCCCATGGTGGCCATCTTAGAGTACCCGGAAGTGCCTCTTCATTGAACCTCCTGCATCATTTGAGCTTAGTTTTATGCTAGGCTCCAGGACCCATGATACATCAGGATATCTAAGATATTCCTATTGTGGCTGCGTGGCCTCTAACAAGCTTGTTTGACCTAGTGGGTATATGCTCATCTGGGTTCAATCTCTCCGGTAAGCCTTCAGACATTTGGTGGTGGATCCTCTATCAATTTCTTCAGTCACTAAATTTATTGGACTTTCATATGTGATTGGCACTTTAGTTAGTTCAGTCATTATTTCTAGCACGGTGGTCACATATGGTGTTAATCACTAATTGTGTAATACTAATTACGATATCCATTTAGAATATCCTTCTCATATTTATTTAGCGCTACACTTTTTTTTGTACATTATTTTATTTGCAACATTTTTGATAAATTTTGCTGTGTTTGCTGCTGTAATTTTTCACTATTTGGACAGCGCGGTATTGTCTTTTCACATTTTTTCTAGCAGCCTTGTGACGTCAACAGTTCCTAGTAAAGCTTGTAGGAGGAGTTTTTATTCTCTATCTGGACAGTGCTGATTCTCCCAAGAAAAAAAAAAAAAACTCTCTAGCAATACACTCCAAACTGAGCATGTGCAGTACGTCCCCTGGCTCTGTAAAAATCGGGTTATTTTTTGGAGACCGTTAAAGAAGAGGAGAATCAGAGGGACAGGATCAAACAGCCTTTATACACAATGCAAAGTATTAACCCCTTAGGTTCCACCGTGGGTCTAACAAGCATGCTTTTCTGCATATACAGACTGATTTCATTGTTGTGGGTTTAACAACACTTTAAGTTTATTGTCTGGCCTTGGTTGTATTTTTCATTTTACTGGGGCATGAAGTGTAAGAATTGTCATAACAAAAAGCATTCTTCCATACTAGTCAAATTCCAAAAAAAAATAAAAAATTTGATTTCTGTGGCCTTTTCAAATGCTTCTCTTTCAGACACTTAAGACAGAAGAACTACAAGCATTGTTTTTATACTTTTGACACGTTGATGTCTCGAAACTGAATTCAGTTTTATGCACTTGGTTGCCTTATAACTTTGCTTTAATTTCCATTCTTAAATTATTTTTATTTCTATTTTTCTATTTATTTTATGTTTGAGGTGTCTCAGAAACATGGACAGCTTTTACAATGGTATTTTTGTTCCCGCATGTGACTTGTTGTCATTGCAACTTAAAATGCCATTTCTGGAAATCTTTGAATTGCAGTAGAGTCAAAAGTTTTAGTTAATGAAAGAAACTTTTATGTTTCATTATGACCCCGGAGAGCTGCTGTTCAAGACAGATGCTAATTAAGTTCTCGAAGAATGTCAGCTGCTACTTTTGTTGACTCTACTACAGTAAATCAATGGTCTGGTAAACAAACCCATTAAATTGTGCTAGATTAAAAGACTGTTTTTAGATTTCTTCCCTCCTACATCATTTTAAAAATCTTTTTTCTTTTTACAGGTGCGCAAAGAGTACAGCAAGTGTTTCAGGCACACCTACTGCTGCGGAGGTCTTCCGACCGAAAGCCCCCACAGTGTGGTTAAAACATCGACGGCAAGAACCAGCGCTCGATACTCTTCCGGCACCCAGGTGACAAAGAAGTCGACAGCATTTTTAATTAACCTTATTTATAGCTTCCCTTTGGAGACTCACAGTTGAGATACACTAATTGTCTTCTCATTACAGTGATCTAGATGGCAAATGCATGTTTTGCTGTATTTTTTAAAAAATATATATATTTTACCGAATTGATACAGTTTAGAATATTTCCTGCTGGTCTACAATTTTTTTTTTTTTTTCACACCTCTTAAATATATTCAACAGTAATCCATTAGCAGGCCCCAAAATTTTAACTGCAGCTTCTCTAATTGAAATATGATAGATACTTTCAGCTAATTGCACAGTATGCCAAAACTGACATTCATGCTGGCCGAAAAAATCAAGAACTAATTTTAGGAGTTTTTTTTTTTGTGCTCAGAGTCGAATCAGAAGAATGTGGAATGACACAGTGAGGAAGCAATCAGAATCCTCTTTTATCTCAGGTGACATAAACAGTACGTCTACCCTTAATCAAGGTAATTACCCAGCAGTCCTTTTATTTATTTATTTATTTTATTTTAGTGCTTGTGTTAAACATTTGTACCTGTGGTCATACAGTGGCATATGAATATTTTCTAACAAAGCTAAATTAACCTTGGTTGATACTAAATGACTGGCAACAGCCAGGCAGGAAAATTGGATGTATGGACTGTACATTTTGGACTAAAATATTAAGAATTTTTAGATTTTTCTTCCCGATGTGCTGCTGTTTAAATAAAAAATATATAAATTATAGTAGATCTATAATTTATCTCCTTTATAATTTAATAAAACATTTCCCTGGAACTGTTTTGTTTCCCAACTATAGATGCTTTAGCTTTTTGTTATGATTTGCCAATTTTGGTGCTTCATTACGTGCTAAAACAAATTAAAACTAATTATGTTTCTGAAACTGAAGCATTCAATTCTCTAGAGTGTCTTGCAACAATTACTTAAGATGATCACCCATTAAAGCGTAAATTTTATTAAATTTTTCCACCATCTTCTCACATATTCTGTTTATATAGATTTAGATAAGTTTTGTTGTTGTACCATATATTATACTATTGCTTACATTTACATTTTGATTGAATATATTGCTCTTGTACAATATGTTGCTGCTTTTTTTTTTGTCTCTTACTTTTTAAATGTGTGCTTGGTATATTGTCCTTCTGCAGCATGCTTTCTTTTGCATAAGCTTTTTTTTTTTTTTACGGCAGGATGTCTTGCTCTATTCTCATTTTGTTTTAGTTTCTTTTCTTCCTCTATTTTTTTTTGTCATTCTTTTTATTAACACAGATGTTTTCCATTAGGGATTGTCCCACTGTTAAAATATTCATTAGGCATTAAATTCCCTCATCACAAGCAAAAAGGTTTAAGATTTTTTTTTTTTTTTTCAAGCAGATGCATTTTGAAACATTACATCATTTTCTGTGCTTTTAATTACCATTCTTGTCTGACAGTAATTTTGTGTAAATTATTAAATGTCACTCCTAGATGATGTTTACGTTAAGGATTTTAAAAAGCACCTGTGAATTAAAAGAGAAAAAAGAAAAACTTTGCCACATTCATATTTTTAGAATTTAGCTGCCTAAACTATAGTCCTTAAATAGAATTACTTTTAACTAGTTCAGGGCTACTCAAAAAAAAAAAAAAAACCTACAGAAGACTTTTTTTTTTGGTGGGGAAGAGGGGGATATTGAGGGTGCTGCGCCAGTACCACAAGAACTGATTAATTTATTTTTTTTGTTTTCTTTGTCTTAGGAATGACTGGCAATTACCTACTAACAAACCCTCTTCTTCGACCCCATGGCACTAACAATCCTTATAACACACTGCTCGCCGAAACTGTTGTATGTAATACCCCTACTGCTCCTGTGTTTAACCCACCAGGTGTGCTTCTACTTAATTCATTTGTTCTCTATCACTCACCACATTCTTTAAACATAAAACCCGTGGACATGCAGTTTCCTCCTTTTTTAATTTTTTTCCTTTTTTTATTTATTTTTTTCTGTCCTACATATTAACAGACATGCAGCACTCCCTATGGCGGCCTCTTAAAACTGCACTATAATATAGCGATGTTACTAGTATTTACCTATCATTATCCATGTTTTCAACACAGGTGGGATAAATCTTAATATACTATTTCAGGACTGACATCACAAGGTCCAAGAGTCCATCTTCAAGATATTTATCCCGTAGAGGTACAATTCTCTATCATACTAAGCACGGTGATTGCTTGGCGGATCAGGATTAGGTTATTTGCTAGCAAGTGACCAAAAAAAAAACGGCAGGGTACCGGCATGAATTATAGTATAGTGCAGCTTTAAGCTGGTTGATAAACCATATTGTCTATTGTATCATTAGACAGATTTTTTTTTTATTTATTTTTTTTATACTAAATTTGTGCGTTCAAAGTGGTGTTATTGTTAAATGTTTGTTGCCTGTTTAAGTATACGACATTGAGATATTCTTTATTCAATGTTCTGCTACTGTAAATTTCGTAACACTTAATTCTATTTTAACGTCCGTCTGTCCTATCTGTTCTCCTTCTTTTCTTTTCTTTTTTCTTTCTTTTTTTTTCTTTACTTTATGCTTTCCTCTAGCGAACTACAGAGAGACAAGTATGGGAGTAAAACTTAACTTTGCCTATCAAATGTAAATTTTTTCAGCATGGTTTTTAAACAGGCACATATAAAACATAACTATCAATCATGAAATAACTCAGCGGGCAAGTGGTTCACAATCTGTATTCAAAGACATAATAATATTAATTTCAAATTGAATCTGGACTTTTTTGTCAACATTTGGATAACAGCAATGGATATACTGCAATCTCAGTTGGTAATATATTTGCAATGCTGAAATAATTTGCTGTTTTTAAAAGAGTTCTGTCAAGCAGAAATGTTTTATTTGCTTATCATTTCTACATTCCCACAGTAATCTTGCTACAGGCTAAGGAAAGTCTTCAATTGAATTACCTGATCAGAAGCAGAAAAAAAAAAAATCTGCTGTTCAAAAATGATGAAGAAAATAATAAAAATCTGCTGTACTTTGATGAAGTATATCAGAGAAAACAAATTTCCCACATTTACTTCAAAAAGGGGAATTTTTTTATATATTTTTTACCAAATTCTATCTTTTCAAAATTTGATGATCAAAAAATGTGATCAGTCAGTAATTATCCATTAATTATAAAAAAAAATCATAGTTTGATCAGTATTTTCACACCTAAAAAGCCTGTTTAGCAACACACATGAATTTTTGCCATTGTTTTTGCACACCTTGAAATCTGCACGGCGCAGAGTGATATTTCATTTTAATTATCAAATAGTTTTTTTTTCTATGTTGAAATATTATCTAATATACCTCATGTCATAGAAACCTCATTTAACAAATCAAAGTAAAAAACTGTTAGAATAAAGAATAAAAAAAAGAAGTAAACCTTGGCCAATAAATCCAAAATACAAGTTGATCCATAGTAAAAAAATAAAAAAAAGTATATAATCTCAAGGCATAATGCCTAAATAGCCAACACACTGTGCACTGAAATGTGATGAAATGGGCTGGAACAGCCCAAACCGTGGAGATAACCTCCCCACAAATAAAGTAAAAAAGTGACACTGAGCAATAAAAGAGAGTCTATTGGTGGATGATTAAGTGGAGCAGGTGGAATAGATGGGTCTTCTAGACATGGTAAGTATATCCAATAACTGATCTCATATTGCCCTTACCTTCAACCGCTGGTATATGCGCATAAAGGGCAAGTGGTTCCTTCTCCTGCTGGTTCAGCGCCGACGCTCCTATATGGATTCCAATTGTGTCCTGGGATGTTAAAGGATCCTGGGATCGGTACCTCTCATGGATCGGAGCCCAATGGTGAGGTGAGAGAAATGATACCACAATAGTGAAGGACGTTGGTGAAGAGGTTGTGGATTTTAATAAAAAAATTCTTACATTAAAAGTTTAAAATTCGCGCTCAGCACAGGACGCGGCGAGATGACAAGCCGGCTTACGTCTGCTGGCCTCCGGCTGATTGCTCGTATCACGTGGTCGCACTTCTTTTATTGTAAGAATTTTTTATTAAAATCCACAACCTCTTCACCAACGTCCTTCACTATTGTGGTATCATTTCTCTCACCTCACCCATGAGGAGGTACCGATCCCAGGATCCTTTAACATCCCAGGACGCAATTGGAATCCACATAGGAGTGTCGGCGCTGAACCAGCAGGAGACAGCAGGAGAAGGAACCACTTGCCCTTTATGCGCATATACCAGCGGTTGAAGGTAAGGGCAATATGAGATCAGTTATTGGATATACTTACCATGTTTAGAAGACCCATCTATTCCACCTGCTCCACTTGATCATCCACCCATAGACTCTCTTTTATTGCTCAGTGTCACTTTTTTACTTTATTTGTGGGGAGGTTATCTCCACGGTTTGGGCTGTTCCAGCCCATTTCATCACATTTCAGTGCACAGTGTGTTGGCCATTTAGCCATTATGTCTATGTTTATTTCACCATTACTATAGCGCTTATCAGTATTTATTGTTTACATGTCAGCGGTTTTGTGCACCTATTAGATATAGCAGCTTCAGTATCTCATTTATATATTTTATATATATTATATGTTCACTTGGTTCACATTTATTACTCGCAGTAGCGCAATAGATTTTTTACTTTATATAATCTCAAGGAATTGTAGGAATGAATATTATTATGTTGTTAGAATATTCACTATTTATATTATAGATATAATTATATTTATGGTTTAAAAACCATTTGGAATTGATGTGAGGGTATCCCCTCTATTTTTATTTGTTGCAAACAATAAAGACATACTTGTCTCTAAAAAACGTTTGGAAAATAGAATAAAACTTCGGTTTTTTTAATCCTTTATTTTTAAATTGGATACGTTTTTGCCATCATATGTTTAATTGCAGGATTTCATTAGCACCCTTAAGTAGCCTGAAGTAATGGCTAATTTACATAGTTCCATTACTTTCATAGTTTTATTAAATAAATTCCAGGATCATTAGACCTTAGCTTTATATGTTTACGAACATCGCAGCTGATTTTTTTCACAGGAACTAATTTGTATTGTCGATTTATTGGCTCTTATTAGGCTGCAGCCTTAGGCATGATTTCCAATAGCAGCCGTTACCCATTCATTGTCCCATTTTCCTCCAAATCTTGCATACAATGCAGTAACGTCATATTGTACAGGCTGTTTGTAAAAATATATCAATATTTTTTTCCTTTTTAATTCATCTTTTTTTTCTCATATGTCTGTTAATCAAATGGTGTTCATCTTGATTTAAAAAATATATTTAATTTTTATTTTTTGTATTTTAATTTTTTCTTGTATTTAGAAAAAAAATAAGTGTTTCATGCATAATTTTTGTCTACATGAGCATGTTTTCCATTAGGACACCATCACACATGCAGTAGATTTTTTTTTTCCTTGCCCCCTCCTTCGATTTCGTACGTGAGACAGCATGTCAGAGACATCTCCTCATTTTACATCCAATATTTATTTGATTAATTTCTGTGAACCATGCTTACAGAAATTCCTGGCATTTCTGCATTTTTGACCTTGGTGCCCGATGCTCATCCTGGGCTTTTAACTCACTGATTGCCCCATGTGGGTCCATTCTGCACTATCACTGTGACCGATGCAGACTACAGGGCTGCTGGCAAAGTCTTGACTCTTTAAAAGCCTGGGGCTGCTGCTGGTGCATAGAATATGAGCAATCTATATTACATTAACCAGAAACAAAAGGCTGTTATTGCTAGTAATCTCATTTGCTGAACCCTTGCTCTGAATAAGTTGCTGAGAATCCTAGTAATCCATCTTGTGCAATAAATCATTTTTTACTTTCTTTTATATATCAGCTACACTTAGCCCAGATAGACTGAGCAGACAGCCATAATGTGAGTGGTACACAGTGAGTCATTCCACCTTGCTCTATCATGTTGTGGATGATGCTTGTGGGACATTTTGGCTCTAGTGTGAAAGGTGGCTATCTATGTTCTCCATAACGTCTTTGTATTTGTCCATTTTCCATTCTGTCCTTTTTTCTTAGTTTGTTTCCACATCCCAGATTAAAAAATAAGGAACCGTTAGAGACATTGTTAAAGTAGTTGCTTGCCAGTTTGTTGATTTTTGGTTGTACATCTGCTTATAATTTGATGTATACATATTCAATTTTTTTGTATGTATTTATTTTTTAATAAGTGTCGTTTAGGACAAATCAATACACATTAAAAAAAAAAAAAATCTACCAAAGTTTTTGCATTAGATATGCAAGGGCATGGAGTGAACACAACTAAAACTTGATAACTTGACTTATTTTGGTATGGTTCCCAAATTATTCCCCTGCAAGGTGTGCAATTATTTACAGATGGGAATGTCAGAGAACGGAGCATTTACAGGTTCCTTTACATAATTTCTGCTGTTTTGTTTTTTTCCAAATTGTTTCAGCACCTTCGAAATTGTTATATAAAATTTCAAAATTGTTTAAATTGTTACATAGCAGCTGTGATATTGAATAATTTGTCCTAGACTACATTAATATTTTTAATATACGAAAGACCTAGCTGGGTTAACAAAATGTCCTCTAAACAGTTCCCGTCTTTTTTCTCTTTTTTTTTCTTTTCCAGGACATTCACTGAACAATGCCAGGGATTCAAGTGCCATGGATACTCTACCGCTAAATGGTAACTTTAACAACAGCTACTCTCTACGGAATGGGGATTACAGTGATGGAGTACAAGTTGTAGACTGTGGACTAAGTCTGAATGATACAGCATTTGAAAAAATGATAATTTCAGAGCTAGTGCACAACAACCTGCGGTGTAGCAGCAAGAACCACAACCTGGATCGGTCCCTGCCCATCAAAACTGTCATTGGGGGAAGCAGTAGCGAAGATGACGCAATCGTTGCGGATGCTTCCTCCTTAATGCACGGCGACAACCCGGGGCTGGAGCTCCACCACAAAGAGCTGGAGGCACCGCTTATTCCGCAGCGGACTCACTCTCTTCTGTACCACCCACAGAAGAAAGTGAAGACCGAAGGAACGGACAGTTATGTGTCACAGTTGACCGCCGAGGCTGAAGACAATCTCCAATCCCCAAACAGAGACTCTCTCTACACTAGTATGCCCAATCTACGGGACTCTCCATACCCAGATAGTAGCCCAGACATCGAAGAGGATTTATCGCCCTCAAGAAAGAGTGAGAACGAGGACGTTTATTATAAAAGCATGCCAAATCTCGGAGCTGGACACCATCTACAGATGTACTACCAGATAAGCAGGGGCAATAGCGATGGCTACATTATACCCATAAACAAGGAAGGTTGCGTCCCCGAAGGAGATGTCAGGGAAGGACAAATGCAACTAGTCACAAGTCTTTAATATACATTTTTAGGAGTACAAATGGCTCATGCAGGTATTAAAAGACTCAATTTTGTTCAACTGAGGCCACCTTATTTGTGATCGGCAGCCTAGTAAGACTCACGCTGCTCTCCATTGTGTAGGAGAGCGATGGACTTTTTCAGTTCTGTGAATTTTTTTTATAAATCGAAAAAATGGGGGAAAAAAAAAAAGAACTTTGTATATACACAGAGTATACTTAAAATATTTGTTACAAAGCAAACTGGTACCAACACGGTATTTAAAATATCTGCTGCTGATGCTTCTGACCGGACTTTGGGGGAGATAAAAGTAGCAAATCGGCCATTTTGTTCAGCAGCTCTGGAACCTAGTTTGTAAATACGGCTGCCAATTTGTGAGGCCTGCATTGTATTATATACAAGATGTAGGCTCCGAAATCCTGTGGGATAGTTTTACTGTACCATGCTGTTTCTGAATAGTCTGCAGGATTTTTTGGTCATTTTTATTTTTTATTTTATTTTATTTTATTTGTATTTTCTTTCCCTGCTTTGCAGGTCACTGCAGATTCTATCCATTAAGGCAAAGATTAAACAAACATGTCTAACCACTAGCAATCAAGCCACTGGCCTTATTTCATATGTTTCCTCAACTGTACAATGAACTGTTATCATGAAAATGGCAAAATAAATTATATTTTGTTCTATTGCTAGGGTGAAATACATTTGTGTCCAACTTGAAGTATAATTGTTGATTTAAATAATTTTGAAAGATTGACATAAAATATTGTGAAAAATATCAACTGCACAAAGCTTTTTTTTTTTCTTTTTTTTTATTATATATACACGCTTGTTCTTTGTGGTAAAAAATGAAACTTAGTCTGTTTTTTTTTTTTTTTTTTTTTTATGGAAA
>NC_053495.1:181886438-181936438 GCF_905171775.1 Rana temporaria | reverse complement strand
GTGCTTTGCCCCCCACCCCAAAGCACTTTGTCCCGATGTTGATGAGGACGTGGGCCTCTTCCCGACCACCCTGGCCGTTAGTTGTTGGGGTCTGCGGGCGGGGGCTTATTGGAATCTGAGAGTCCCCTTTAACAAGGGGACCCCCCACCCTATGTGAATGAGTATGGGGTACATTGTAGCCCTACCCATTCACCTAAAAAAAAGGGTCAAAAATAAAACACACTACACAGCTTTTTATTGTAATTTTTTAAGCAACTCCGGGGTCTCTTCCGAATTCTTCTACCCTCATCAGCTCTTCTACCTCCTCTGCTAATGTCCTCTCCCCTCCCTGGCTCTTCTCCCCTCTCTGGTTCTTCTCCCCTCTGCCCGCTGTCTTCTGCCGGGTCTCCTCCACTGTCTTCTGCACTTTTGCTCTGAAGGCCATTCCTTCAGAGTCCCGTGCCATAAAACTGCAGCTCCCCCATGCATCTATCATCCTTTCTTTTTTCTTTCTTTCTCTTCCTAAGTGTCCAGGGCACCTCACACATGAGTGGCAACACTTTCCAGTGACAAGAAACGACAAACAGAATGCAGGTCCTGACACACCTCCCTCCCTCTGCATACCTCTTGCCGTTCCTTGTCTCTGGAAAGTGTTCACAGCCAAAACACTCGGCCATCCTGTTCACGGTTGTTGTCGAATCGGCCGCGGCTGGAGGGGAGGGCAGCAAGTCAGAACTAGGGTTATAAAGCACTTTGAAACATGGGGCTCGTATAGGGAAAGGTCATGTATGTGCCATGGATCTAGGTGTGTCATCTATTCACCAGTTTACTGATGTGCTTAATTTTCCTACATGCCAGTTGTGGAAACCAAAGAAATCACCAGCCAATCACAGGACGCAGGGAGCATGGAAAATAAGGAGAATGGCTCCGTGGATTCTAAAAAGTAAGTCCGGGTTGGTTCACATTTTAGGGAATTAATAAAGGTTGTCTATGTCACTCTTTAGAATTCCATTGTGTCTCCATGCAACAAATATCAGAGCTTGTCTTCAATTCATGTACAGTTCCTTGAAAAAGTATTCATGCCCCTAAAATTTTCCACATTTGTAATGTTACAACCAAAAACGTAAATGTATTTTATTGGGATTTTATGTGAAAGACCAACACAAAGTGGCACATAATTGTGAAGTGGAAGGAAAATGATAAATGGTTTTCCAAATGTTTTACAAATAAATATCTGAAAAGTGAGGCGTTCATTTGTATTGATCCCCCTTTACTCTGATACCCCTACCTAAAAATCTATTGGAACCAATTGCCTTCAGAAGTCACATTTTTAGTAAATAGAGCCCACCTGTGTGTAACGTAGACCCCATACACACTATACAACTTTTGTTGTCTGATTTCCTTTAGATTTACCAAAACCATTAAGTGCAAGGGCCTGCCTGATTGCATACAAATCGAAACTCTTAAGGTTTGACCTCATATTAGATGGTTTTGGTAAATCTGAAGGAAAAAATCTACAACAAATTGTATAGTGTATATCTAGCTTTAATCTCAATATAAATACAGCTGTTCTGTGAAGCCCTCAGAGGTTTATTAGAGAATTTTAGTGAACAAACCGCATCGTGAAGGCCAAGGAACACACCAGACAGGTCAGGGATAAAGTTGTGGAAAAGTTTAAAGCAGGGTTAGAGCCGGTTCACACTTAGGCGGCACGACTTCGGGGGCGACTCCGCAAGGCGACCTGCAAAATGACCTCTGTATAGAAGTCAATGCAGGTCGCCCCGAGCCACCCCCGAAGTCGTGCAAGAACCTTTTTCTAAGTCGGAGCGACTTGTGTCGCTCCTATTAGAACGGTTCTATTGCATAGAATGGAACGCGACTCGTCAGGCGGCTCAGCCGCCTGACGAGTCGCCCCAGTGTGAACCGGCTCTGAGGTTATAAAAAATCTCCCAAGCTTTGAACATCTCACAGAGCTCTATTTAATCCATCATCCAAAAATGGAAGGAGTATGGCACAACTGCAAACCTACCAAGACATGGCCGTCCACCTAAACTGACAGTCCGGGCAAGTAGAGCATTGATCAGAGAAGCAGCCAAGAGGCCCATGGTAACTCTGGAGGAGCTGCAGAGATACACAGCTCAGGTGGGAGAATCTGTCCACAGGACAACTATTAGTAGTGCTCTCCACAAATCTGCCCTTTATGGAAGAGTCACTAGAAGAAAGACATTGTTGAAAGAAAGCCATAAGAAGTTCCGTTTGCAGTTTACGAGAAGCCATGTGGGGGACACAGAAAACATGTGGAAGAAGGTGCTCTGGTCAGATGAGACCAGAATTGAACTTTTTGGCCTAAAAGCAAAATGCTATGTGTGGTAGAAAACTAACACTGCACATCACCCTGAACACACCATCCCCGCTGTGAAACATGGTGGTGGCAGCATCATGTTGTGGGGATGCTTTTCTTCAGCAGGGACAGGGAAGCTGATCAGAGTTGATGGGAAGATGGATGGAGCCCAATACAGGACAATCTAAGAAGAAAACCTGTTATAAGTCTGCAAAAGACTTGAGACTGGGGCGGAGGTTCACCTTCCAGCGGGACAACGACCCTAAACATACAGCCAGAGCTACAATGGAATGTTTAACATTGCAAGGGGTATGAATATTTTTTCAAGGCACTGTACATGTTGGAAATGTTCTCAATACAGCTGAGCTTCCTCCCAGCCCTGCAGTTATCACACAGACAACGCAGCAGGCAAGGAGTTTTGTGGGATTTACAGACACTAGTTATCCATTAGATCCTAAAGACAGCCTGCGATTGGTTATGGAATCCCACCACTGCCTGATATCAAGGAGAGAGCAGACCGGAGCTTCCCCATGAGGCTGCTTCCACTGTCAGCTTCACTTAATGCTAGGAACCTATTGGCTGTGAAGTAGGACAGGACAGGAAGTGTGTTGGGACTACAGAACACCTTCTTTTTATAACCACATCATAGGGGAAGATGTTCTGTAGTCCACAGAAAGTACTGGGCAGAGCTGATAGGGCATAGCAAGTTAGGAGCTTGCTTATATATTTATCTGTTTGATTTATAGATTAAAAAAATGAGGAAATGTGCAAATATTGCAAAGATGAACTATTAGGTAGATTCAGGTAGGGGCGCGCCAATCTAGGTCGGCGTAGCCTAGCGTGTTTACACTACGCCGCCTTAAGTAAGAGAGGCAAGTACATGATTCACAAAGTACTTGCCTCCTTACTTAGGGCGGCGTAGTGTAAATGCGGCGGGCGTAAGGGCGCCTAATTCAAATGGGTTGGGGGGCGTGTTTAATGGTAATGAGGCTTGACCTCACGTTTTTGACGTTTTTTGTCACTGCGCATTCGCCGGGCGACTACATTTCCCAGTGTGCATTGTGGCTAAGTACGCCGTACGGGCCTATTGATTTCGACGTGGACGTAAACGACGTAAATCCCGATTCGCGGACGACTTACGCAAACAACGTAAAAATTTCGAATTTCGCGGCGGGAACGGCGGCCATACTTAACATTACTATTCCACTAGAGCCTAGCTCTAACTTTACGCGGCCTATCTCTTACGTAAACGGCGTAAAAGTACTGCGTCGGCCTGGCGTACGTTCGTGAATCGGCGTATCCCCTCATTTACATAATATACGCCGGCCGCAATGGAAGCGCCACCTAGCGGCCATCAGAAAAATTGCAATCTAAGATAGGACGGCGCAAGCCGTCCTATCTTAGATATGTTTAAGCGTATCTCTGTTTGAGCATACGCTTAAACATCCGTCGGCGTAGATTCTGAGTTAGGCCGGCTTATCTACTGATAAGCCGGCCTAACTCTTTGTGAATCTACCTATAGTTATCCATTAGATCCTAAAGACAGCCTGCGATTGGTTATGGAATCCCACCACTGCCTGATATCAAGGAGAGAGCAGACCGGAGCTTCCCCATGAGGCTGCTTCCACTGTCAGCTTCACTCAATGCTAGGAACCTATTGGCTGTGAAGTAGGACAGGACAGGAAGTGTGTTGGGACTACAGAACACCTTCTTCTTTCTATAACCACATCATAGGGGAAGATGTTCTGTAGTCCACAGAAAGTACTGGGCAGAGCTGATAGGGCATAGCAAGTTAGGAGCTTGCTTATATACTTATCTGTTTGATTTATAGATTAAAAAAATGAGGAAATGTGCAAGTATTGCAAAGATGAACTATTAGGTAGATTCAGGTAGGGGCGCGCCAATCTAGGTCGGCGTAGCCTAGCGTGTTTACACTACGCCGCCTTAAGTAAGAGAGGCAAGTACACGATTCACAAAGTACTTGCCTCCTTACTTAGGGCGGCGTAGTGTAAATGCGGCGGGCGTAAGGGCGCCTAATTCAAATGGGTTGGGGGGGCGTGTTTAATGGTAATGAGGCTTGACCTCACGTTTTTGACGTTTTTTTGTCACTGCGCATGCGCCGGGCGACTACATTTCCCAGTGTGCATTGCGGTTACATACGCCGCACGGGCCTATTGATTTCGACGTGGACGTAAACAACGTAAATCCCGATTCGCGGGCGACTTACGCAAACAACGTTAAAAATTCGAACCTTGCGGCGGGAACGGCGGCCATACTTTAACATTGTTATTCCACCTAATAGGTGGAATAACTTTAGGCCTCCTAAGGCCTTAGGGAAACTGCGTAAATCGACTGCGGCGGCCGGGCGTACGTTCGTGAATCGGCGTATAAACTCATTTACATATTCTATGCCGGCCGCAATGGAAGCGCCACCTAGCGGCCATCCAAAATATTGCAACCTAAGATAGGACGGCGCATTTGTTTAAGCAAATATGTTTGAGCATACGCTTAACCACTTAAGCCCCGGACCATATTGCTGCCTAAAGACCCAAGGGGTTTTTACAGTTCGGGACTGCGTCGCTTTAACAGACAATTGCGCGGTCGTGCGACGTGGCTCCCAAACAAAATTGGCGTCCTTTTTTCCCCACAAATAGAGCTTTCTTTTGGTGGTATTTGATCACCTCTGCGGTTTTTATTTTTTGCGCTATAAACAAAAATAGAGCGACAATTTACTTTTTGCTGTAATAAATATCCCCCAAAAACATATATAAATTTTTTTTTTCCTCAGTTTAGGCCGATACGTATTCTTCTACCTATTTTTGGTAAAAAAAAGCGCAATAATCGTTTATCGGTTGGTTTGCGCAAAATTTATAGCGTTTACAAAATAGGGGATAGTTTTTTTGCATTTTTATTTTTTTTATTTTTTTTACTACTAATGGCGGCGATCAGCGATTTTTTTTCGTGACTGCGACATTATGGCGGACACTTCGGACAATTTTGACACATTTTTGGGACAATTGTCATTTTCACAGCAAAAAATGCATTGTTTATTGTGAAAATGACAGTTGCAGTTTGGGAGTTAACCACAGGGGGCGCTGTAGGAGTTAGGTTTTACTTTGTGTGTGTTTACTAGTGTAGGGGGGTGTGGCTGTAGGAATGACGTCATCGATCGTGTCTTCCCTATAAAGGGAATGACGCGATCGATGCGCCGACACAGTGAAGCACGGGGAAGCCGTGTTTACACGCGGCTCTCCCCGTTCTTCAGCTCCGGGGAGCGATCGCGACGGAGCGGCTATAAATAAATAGCCGCGCCGTCGTCCCGGATCGCTCCCCGAGCGGACCCGACCTCCGCATGTAGCGGGGGGGTCCCGATCGGACCCCCCACCCACGTCTAGCAGAGGACGTACAGGTACGTGATTGTGCCTGTCCGTGCCATTCTGCTGACGTATATGTACATGAGGAGGTCGGGAAGTGGTTAAACATAGGTCGGCGTAGATTCTGAGTTAGGTCGACTTATATACTGATAAGTTGGCCTAACTCTACCTGAATCTACCTAAAAATATACAAGTTAAGGCGTATATCTGAGCAAAAACAAAATATACTATATATATTTTGTTTTTGCCCAGATATACGCCTTGACTTGTTACTGATATAGAAAGCTTGGGGCTGGGACCTGTTGTCCTGTAACATACTGTATTACCCTCAATTACCTCTGATTTGTTGCTGTAGCTCAGTGGAGAATGGAAGACCTCCAGATCCGGCACATTGGGCTGTGGATGATGTTGTCAGTTACTTCACGGCAAATGGATTTGAGGAACAAGCCAAAGCGTTTAAGGATCAGGTAAAATGCACGGCCTAATGGCAACTCTGCATGTACCCATGAACATTAGGGATGAGCTCAGACGTGTTTGGATCCTTATCTGAACCTCCCTGAACCATCCCGGTTCTGTCAATATCTCCAACCCATCAGAAACTCTAACCACGTCACTTCCGGTTTATTTAACCACTTAGGACCCGGACCTTTAGGCAGCTAAAGGACCCGGCCAGTTTTTGCGATTCGGCACTGCGTCGCTTTAACTGACAATTGCGCGGTCGTGCGACATGGCTCCCAAACAAAATTGGCGTCCTTTTTTTCCCACAAATAGAGCTTTCTTTTGGTGGTATTTGATCACCTCTGCGGTTTTTATTTTTTGCGCTATAAACAAAAAAATCCCCCAAAAATATATATGCATAAAAAAAAAAAAATCCTCAGTTTAGGCCGATACGTATTCTTCTACCTATTTTTGGTAAAAAAAGTCGCAATAAGCGTTTATCGGTTGGTTTGCGCAAAATGTATAGCGTTTACAAAATAGGGGATAGTTTTATTGCATTTTTATAAAAAAAAAAAATGTTACTACTAATGGCGGCGATCAGCGATTTTTTTTTTCGTGACTGCGACATTATGGCGGACACTTCGGACAATTTTGACCAATTTTTGGGACCATTGTCATTTTCACAGCAAAAAATGCATTTAAAATTGGTTGATATTCTGCCCCTATCATTGATAATACACCTATGATAAAAAATGATAGACCCTTCATTTCTATGTAAGTGGGCAAACATACAAAATCAGCAGGGGATCAAATAATGATTCTCCCCCCCCCCCCCCCCCCTGTAGAACACAGCTGTTGCTGGGCCTCTGTTCCTGCACTGCAAGGATTAATGGCTCTTTTTTCCAGAGATATCAGCAATAGCATCCTATATATTCTCACACTACACATATTGTAAAATTCAGGTGCTCCACCCAACATCCCCACCCATACTACGGCATAAAAATACCTGACCCTACTTTCTTTGTGTTGAATGCCTGGTATAATTTAAATTCAGCTCTAGGGGGCACTGTAAACACAGATACCATTTTTAGGATTAAACATGTAAAAGGAGGACATCTCTTTAGGCTTTAAAATGTTTAAGAAAACATCAATGACCCGGATTCACAAAGCACTTGCGCCGACGCATCTCCAGATACGCCGCGTAAGTGCAAATATGCACCGTCGTATCTATGCGCCGGACTCAGAAACTAAGGTACACCTGAAAATAGGCTTCATCCGACTGACGTAACTTGCCTACGCCGGCGTAGAGTGGGCGCATATTTACGCTGGACGTATTTGGCGCTCCCATTGAATTTCTATTCACATATGCAAATAAGGGAGGTACACCGATTCACGAACGTCCGTCCGTCCGACGCAGTGCGCGTAAAGTCATACGTCCGGCGTAAAGTTATGCCCCATAAAGGAGGTGTAACTGCAAATGGCTGCACCAGGGAACACAAGCCGGCGTATTTTACGTAGTTTACGTAGGACGTGAATATGACTAGGTGTAGGTTACGTTCACGCCGTAGGCAGTGATCCGACGTATCTTAGGGAGTAGTTCCGACGTGATTCTGAGCATGCGCACTGGGATGCGTCCACGGGACGGCGCATGTGCCGTTCATTATACATATCTGTCTGGCGCTCGGCCCATCATTTGCATGAGGTCACGCCTCATTTGCATTGCTCACGCCCACTTCCACATACGCCGGCTTACGCCTAGGAAACCCAGCGCAGTTTTGGCAGCACTGGCTTTGTGAGTACAGTGCTTGCCTCTCTTTGCTGCGTCGGCGTAGCGTAAAGGAGATACGCTACGGCGGCATAAATATGCGCCGATGTCTGTGAATCCGGGCCAATATATATATATATCATTTAGTTTTTTTTAGCATGAAGGGAGTATTACTGGTTTTATTTCTTGTATTACTTGTTTGCGTTATGTTTAATAATGCTAAGAGTAAATTGCAAAATGAAAAAAAATATATATATTCTGACTATGCTAAATTGGCAAAAGGTGACATTGCATTAGTTGCCATGGATGACAGAAATGGGAATATTGATCTCTTACTCTTTCTTCTTCTTCCTGTTTCCATCTCCTTTTCTCTTTCTCTTTTCTCTTTGGTCTCTCCGTCTCTCTTTTTCTCCTTCTCGCCCTCTTATTCTCTCTGTCTCCTCGTCTTTCTACTCTTTCCCCACCTCCAAACATATCTCTCACGCTCTCGTTCTTTCATCCTGTTATCTCCACCGTCCTCATCTTTTTCTTTTCCTCTCCTGACTGTCCACACCACCTTCCCTCTCCTGACTGTCCACCACCTTCCCTCTCCTGACTGTCCACCACCTTTCCTGACTGTCCACCACCTTCCCTTTCCTGACTGTCCACCACCTTCCCTCTCCTGACTGTCCACCACCTTCCCTCTCCTGACTGTCCACCACCTTTCCTGACTGTCCACCACCTTCCCTCTCCTGCCTGTCCACCACCTTCCCTCTCCTGCCTGTCCACCACCTTCCCTCTCCTGACTGTCCACCACCTTCCCTCTCCTGACTGTCCACCTCCTTCCTTCTCCTAAATGTCCACCACCTTCCCTCTCCTGACTGTCCACCACCTTCCCTCTCCTGACTGTCCACCACCTTTCCTGACTGTCCACCACCTTTCCTGACTGTCCACCACCTTCCCTCTCCTGACTGCCCACCACCTTCCCTCTCCTGACTGTCCACCACCTTCCCTCTCCTGACTGTCCACCTCCTTCCCTCTCCTAAATGTCCACCAACTTCCCTCTCCTAAATGTCCACCACCTTCCCTCTCCTGACTGTCCACCTCCTTCCCTCTCCTAAATGTCCACCACCTTCCCTCTCCTAAATGTCCACCACCTTCCCTCTCCTAAATGTCCACCACCTTCCCTCTCCTGATTGTCCACCACCTTCCTTCTCCTGATTGTCCATCACCTTCCCTCTCCTGATTGTCCACCACCTTCCCTCTCCTGACTATCCACCACCTTCCCTCTCCTGATTGTCCACCACCTTCCCTCTCCTGACTGTCCACCACCTTCCCTCTCCTGACTGTCCACCACCTTCCCTCTCCTGATTGTCCACCACCTTCCCTCTCCTGATTGTCCACCACCTTCCCTCTCCTGACTATCCACCACCTTCCCTCTCCTGACTATCCACCACCTTCCCTCTCCTGACTATCCACCACCTTCCCTCTCCTGACTGTCCACCACCTTCCCTCTCCTGACTGTCCACCACCTTCCCTCTCCTGACTGTCCACCACCTTCCCTCTCCTGACTGTCCACCACCTTCCCTCTCCTGACTGTCCACCACCTTCCCTCTCCTAAATGTCCACCACCTTCCCTCTCCTGACTGTCCACCACCTTCCCTCTCCTGACTGTCCACCACCTTCCCTCTCCTGACTGTCCACCACCTTCCCTCTCCTAAATGTCCACCACCTTCCCTCTCCTGACTGTCCACCACCTTCCCTCTCCTGATTGTCCACCACCTTCCTTCTCCTGATTGTCCATCACCTTCCCTCTCCTGATTGTCCACCACCTTCCCTCTCCTGACTATCCACCACCTTCCCTCTCCTGTTTGTCCACCACCTTCCCTCTCCTGACTGTCCACCACCTTCCCTCTCCTGACTGTCCACCACCTTCCCTCTCCTGCTTGTCCACCACCTTCCCTCTCCTGATTGTCCACCACCTTCCCTCTCCTGACTATCCACCACCTTCCCTCTCCTGACTATCCACCACCTTCCCTCTCCTGACTGTCCACCACCTTCCCTCTCCTGACTATCCACCACCTTCCCTCTCCTGACTGTCCACCACCTTCCCTCTCCTGACTGTCCACCACCTTCCCTCTCCTGACTGTCCACCACCTTCCCTCTCCTGACTGTCCACCACCTTCCCTCTCCTGACTGTCCACCACCTTCTCTCTCCTGATTGTCCACCACCTTCCCTCTCCTGACTATCCACCACCTTCCCTCTCCTGACTATCCACCACCTTCCCTCTCCTGACTGTTCATCACCTTCCCTCTCCTCTATCATAGGAAATTGATGGGAAATCTCTTCTTCTGATGACCCGAAATGATGTCTTAACGGGACTTTCCCTGAAGTTGGGTCCAGCTCTTAAAATCTATGAGTATCACGTGAAGCCCCTGCAGATGCAACATACAAAGAACACACCTCCATAATACAAGAAAACATTGGCTTGTTTTGTGGCCACAGGACAATTGTGTTTTGTTTGACCAACAATATGGAAATCTGCCACCAAATCCGAGCCAGCAATGATATATCCTGGAGGATTCCTAACCGAGAGAGTTCACAAGTCCGTAGCTCTCAACTGTCCCAAGTTATGGATCCTGGAAGAGATGGGGCTCAGGGGAGTGGGTGTGTAAAAAAAACTTTGTAACAAGAGGGTTGCCTAGGATATAGGGTGAGGTTTAAACTTATTATAACCTTTCAGGAGAGGTAGAATTTGTTTTTAAAAATTTTAGTGGCTCTTTTTGAAAAATGTTCAGTAGCTGTTGTTGGTGAGCTACAAAAGAGAGCAGACCCTAGAAAGCCTGTGCAATATATTTTTCCTAAGGTGTTTACCCATATTGTAGAATAACTTTTAAACGTATAGCTTTGACAATCTCGATAAAGCTGGATTTATAAAAAAAAAAAAAATTGTGAAGATAATAGACATACAAAGGGGGGGAGTCTACTGCATAGTCAAATGCCCTTTTTTGATGGGTGCTGAACTTTGTAGAGCCCTCTACAAGGTTATCTCTGGTAAGTTTCATATGATAAAAACAGAGTGCATTCCAGACAAGGCGAATCTTGGTAAGTCTTGTGTTATACTCTTTTTACCATCTGCGCACCACCTACCTGCACTATACTGCCTTCATTCTAATTGGAAGGCTTTCCACAAGATTTTGGAGTGTGTTTATGGGAATTTGTGCCCATTAGGCCATAAGAGCATTTGTAAGGTCAGGATGTTGGATGCAAAGACCTGATGCACAACTAACATTCTAATGCCGTGTACACTCGGTCGGAATTTCCGACAACAAATGTTCGATGGGAGCTTTTTGTCGAAAATTCCAACTGTGTGTAGGCTCCATTGGACATTTGCTGTCTGAATTTCCGAGAAAAAAAATTTGAGAGCTGGTTCTCATTTTTTCCGACAATAAAAGTTCTTGTCGGAAAATCTGATCGTGTTTGGACAATTCCGACGCACAAAATTCCATGCATGCTCTGAATCAAGTATCAGACGGAAGCGCTCGGTCTGGTAAAACTAGCGTTCGTAATGGAGATAGCACATTCGTCACGCTGTAAACGGACTGAAAAGCACAAGGCTGAAAAGCGTGAATCGTCTCTCACCAAACTTCTACTAACACGACTGGTATTGAACGTCCCTTTAATAGTGCCGTTGTACGTGTTGTACGTAACCGCGTTCTTGTCGATCGGATTTTTGCGTGACCGTGTGTATGCAAGACAAGTTTGAGACAACATTCCGACGGTTTTGTTGTCGGAATGTCCAATCATGTGTACGCGGCATTATTCTTCCTAAAGGTATTCAGTTGGGTTGAGGTCAGGGCTTTGTGCAGACCACTTGAGTCCCATATGGAGCTGGCCTTGTGCACAAAAAGGGCCTTCGGCAAACTCTTGTTTCATGGTTGGAAGAGAACAATTGTCTAAAATGTCTTTGTATACTGTAACAATAAGAACACCTGAACTCAATATTTTATAGAGTGTCCACATACCTTTAACATTTAGGGTATCTACCTTCTGAAAGTATTGCTTATACTGCTGTTACATTTTTGGATTTGTCTCTGCTGGTGGCCAATGCATCTTGACTATGAACATGCTCCACAAAAGGCTCACCTCCATTTCCATCTCCATATTGTCAACACTTTGGGTCAGATTCACAAAAGAGATACGACGGCGTATCTCCTGATACACCATCGTATCTCTGTGTTAGGGCCGTCCTAACTATGCGACTGATTCATAGAATCAGTTACGCATAGCTAGCCCTAAGATCCGACAGGTGTAATTGAATTACACTGTCGGATCTTAAGGATGCAATTCTAGGCCGGCCGCTAGGTGGCGAGGCCATTGCGGTCGGCGTAGAATATGCAAATGAATAGTTACGGCGATTCCCGAACGTCCGCGCTGCCCGTCGATCTAACTTTATGTCGTTTCCGTCGAGTTACGCCGCGTAAAGATAGGGCTGAGCCCTAGTTGTCCTAAACCATGTTAAATATGGCCGTCGTTCCCGCGTCAAAATTTCAAAAACAACTTCGTTTGCGTAAGTCGTCCGTGAATGGCGCTGGACGCCATTTACGTTAACGTCTAAACAAATGACGTCCGTGCGACGTCATTTAGCGCAATGCACGTCGGGTAATTTACCCGACGGAGCATGCGCAGTACATTCGGTGCGGGAATGCGCCTAATTTAAATGGTGCCCGCCCCATTTGAATTGGGCGGGCTTGCGCCGAGCGCATTTACGTTACATCGCCGCAAGTTTACAGGTAAGAGTTCTGAGAATCAGGCACTTACGCTGTAAACCTGCGGCGGTGTAACGTAAATCACATACGTTACGCTGCCGAGGAGCAACGTAATTCTATGTGAATCTGGCCCTTTGTCCTTGGAAGACGCCCTTGTTCAGTAGGGACATTGTCAGCTCCATAATGGTCATGGAGCCATAAAAACACCAAAATCTGTAGCTCCTGCTGGTAGGTGATGCCAGAGTAAGCCTGTTCTCCCCTATTAGATGTCAACACTGAATTAAGAACCCTGACATTAGTTCAAAGTAGTATCCTTAGACTTCTAAAGAGTTCCAAGGACCAGTTTCTTGTACATAGCATCCCAGTTGCCTAAAAAAAGAAAAAAAAACAACCCCACCATGACGGAAAAAGTCACAGTTTTTTCTCAGTTACTATGACTACCTTACCCTTGCCAGACCCAATAGTCATACCATGCACATATGACCATGTCATTGCCAGACTCTTGACATGTTCCAGCGATGTCTGATGACCCACCACTAACAAGAGTCATCTGAAGCCACCAAAAGATCAGAAATAATGCGAAGACGTGCTGATTCCCTGATGCATGGTGGTGGAAGATGGTGTTTGAGTGCCATCTTGTCTCTTAGGCCCAAGTCTGCCAGCCATACAATGTTTTTACAGTATACTTATATGCGCTTAGTACAGTAGTTGTTCTATTCATTAGGCCCAGCTATTCACATGTGCCTCTCATCTCCGTGTTGGCATTAGCTCTATGTGAGCTATGAGGCTGCATGGAGGTTCCGTCTCCTGTAGATACCACATGTTTGAAAGTTTATTTTATGCATGAAAAAAAGCCATACGATATAATTTGTTCTCAATACTCATTATGATGCAGTGTAACAATATGTGTACATGCCTTTTTCATTGTATGGTTACACTTTTGCAAGATTGTATCATTTTTTTTTTCCAAGTGCATCTACAGCCAAAATTTGAATTTTTCGCTTGACTAGAGTAGGGAAGGCAGACCATGTTTGTATGGGAAATGCACAATTTTTCATTGGTCACCAGAATAGGAGAAGAGGGGAAAGATTCCAATGGGCACACCCGTTGTGGGGACAGTTGGCTAACATTCCTCTCACTTTGGAGAGATTTCTTCTTACGTCCTGTTAGGTCCCCAGGTCAGGAAGGGAGGGGAAATCTCTCCCGCAGGACACAGAAGGCAAAAAAACTGATTGGGATTTCATACTGTGCAACTTTTAGGTTTTGGCTGGAGACACTGGGCTGGATTCAGGTAGATTTGCGCTTTTTTTACAGAGGCGCAGGGCAAAGTTTTTGCCCTGCGCCCCCGCAAATTTACTGCACTGCCCTTGATTCACGGAGCAGTAGCTCCGTAAATTGCGTGGGCGCGCCGGTAAAATGCCCGGCGTAAGCGCGCGCAATTTAAATGATCCCGTAGGGGGCGGGAATCATTTAAATTAGGCGCGTTCCCGCGCCGATCGTAGAGCGCATGCTCCGTCGGGAAACTTTCCCGACGTGCATTGCGGCAAATGACGTCGCAAGGACGTCTTTTGCTTCAAAGTGAACGTGAATGGCATCCAGCGCCATTCACGAATCACTTACGCAAACTACGTAAATTTGAAATTTCGTGACGCGGGAACGACGGGTATACGTAACATTGGCTGCCCCTGCTAATAGCAGGGGCAGCCTTACGCGAAAAACGCCGTACGGAAACAACATAAACTGCGTACGCAGGGCTCGCGTAACGTTGTGAATCGGCGTTAGTATGCAATTTGCATACTATACGCTGAGTACAACGGGAACGCCACCTAGCGGCCATCGCAAGAATGCAGCCTAAGATATGCGGGCATAAGAGCCTTATGCCGCGCATATCTTAGGCTGCAGACGGCGTAACGAGGTTCCTGAATCAGGAGAATTCGCTACGCCGGGGCAAGTAAGCAATGGCGCTGTGTAACTATGGTTACACAGGCGCAATTGCTTCTTGAATCCAGCCCAGGATTTATAAAAAAAATTGAAAATAGTAACACCATTACCCCAACGAGGAAACAGGAACTATAGAAAAAAATATTTCTGATATGGCTTTGTTGGTCATTATTACTCCCTCCCACCTCCCTTAATACTAATATTTATATAGTGCCATCGATTTAAGCAGCGCTTTACATACTGTACATTCACATCAGTCTGTGCCCTTCGAGGAGCCTACAGTATTTTTGATGAAAATTCCCATATAGTTTGTTTTCCCAGAGATGTGCTTATATATATATATATTCATCTTATGGGTCTATAAATGTGATAGAACACATTCAGTATTAAACTAAAGTTTCTACTTAGAACAAATATACTTCAAGCCCAACTCCCAAGTTGGGCCAATAGCACCCCTCATTCTTGCCCACCTCCTTGCATATTTTTTTCTTTACTATGCTTTCCTTTAAATAATTTTAGTGTGCTCTGGCAGTGATACTGTTGGCAAGTTAAGAGTTAGCACCTTAGGTCTCCTGCCTGCCTATTTAAAGCCAAACTCCAGCCAACTGCCCCTCCCCCCTTTTTAAAATCCCAACCTAAATGCCCCATTTTACTCATTTAAAACATCACCTGAAGGCCACTTTATATTGCTCAAGTCCAGGATCTAGGATCCCTTCCTGAAGAACTTTGTACCCTGATGAAGGTGGAACTTTTGAGTCACCGAAACGCGTTGACTCCAGCCAAAATGTGGTTTTAGTAAAACTGATTTACTTGGACGAGCCTGGTAATTGACTCACTCAACACCAGCAATAAAAACCCAACAGGATTTTTTTTAATCCTCCCGCTCCCCCCCCCCCCCCAAAAAAAAAAGTTGCGACTGCTTCCTTATACCATTGGGTACCTTACATTTCCTTTTTTGCATGGATCTGTGAGATCCTTTTCTGGACATCATTAGGTGCTAAATTATGTCTCCTGTGATATTAGCACTTTAGTATTTTAGTATTAATCAAGCCTGTAATCTCTGCTTCAGTTATTCACGGACTGCGCCATGTCTTCCCTTTGTATGTTTTATTTTTCCCAAAAGGGGTTAAATGTGTATCCTGGGTGTGTTCTAACTGTGTGGGGGGAGGGGGGTGACTGGGGGAGGTGACCGATGCTGTGTCCCTATGTACAAGGGACACAGATCGGTCTCCTCTCCTCTGACAGCACGTGGAGCTCTGTGTTTACACACAGAGCTCCACGTCCCCGCTGTCTTACAGACGATCGCGTGTACCCGGAGGACATCGCGGCCACCAGGTACACGCATTGGCTTCCCAGCGATGCGCTGGGACAGTGTTTACCCGCTGCGCGCCCCCCAGGGGCGCGCACGGGTACTGCACTTGAAATGACGTCCAAAGACTTCAAGTTGTCAATAGCGCAGGTCTCAAGTGGTTAAAAAAGATGACAAATACACTACAAAACACAGCAGAACAGTGGAGATAGCAGCCTACGCGTTTCACACTGCGGTCAGTGCTTAATCATGGCTAAATCGTTAGCCAAGTTGTAGTCCACTGCGTCATTAAAAACAACGCTGCATGTGTTTTTTGGGGGGTTTTTTGGACTGTTTCTGTGCATTAGCAGCCTATTCATAAATAATGTGCTGCCTTCAATTCTAAGTCCACCTTTTACAGAAAAATAATAAATGCACATATATTTGCTGGATTAAAATTTTCTTTGCATAAGAACATGTATAGAATTTCATCCATGATCAGTGGTCACGGGTTCAATGCCAGGCTCTTGGCGATGTCCGTACTGAGGTGTGAACTTTCAGATGGAGAGCTGAAGGAAGTGTCAATGGAGTGTTCCGTTGAAATCCATGAATCCGTCTGCCTCGGTGGCAGATGGGACTTGTAGTTCATTCTTTCACTGAGCTCTGTGAATGAATGTCGCAGCTTTGCTGTCAGAGCCCTGCACAGCAGCGCTTTTAAAACAAAATGGCAGCTGTTGTGGGGCAGAAGGAACCCCAAGCACGGTCCCAGTGGATCAGGTTGGAGGTTACCAATTTGTACCATGTTACACGCTAAATACAGGTAGTATGTAACATGGTGCAAAAGGTGGCCTTTAATGCACATAATGCTAATGCGTGACTTAACGGGTTAGAAACCGACAAAGCGCTAAGAGTAAAGCGTTTTAATGGCATCTCTTTTGAATGCATTGGCATTCTTATGAGTGTTGACTGTCCAAAACAATGGCTTCTTTAGACACCTTGATAAATGAAATCCATGCTGTAATTCTAGACTAGAATACGGAAATGTATGTTGCTTATTATGTTTAGTTTATGATAATGAATATATCTGACCCTCTTCTGATGAAATGTGTATTTCTGGTGTCCTTTGAACCCTATAGCTTGGACTATTCTGCTCATTAATGAGATGTTTCTAGACAGGGAACTAGAATTTCTTGTAATCGTATGAAATATATTTAAACAAAAATTATATCTGAAGCCAAAACTTTTTTTGTTGTTGTTACATTACAGTCTATATATCCACCATGTCGGCATTTTCTCCAAAAAAAAGTACACCCTCAAATGCTTACAATTTGTTGCTAGAAAATCTGCTTGCTCCTTCCCTCTAAGCGTTGTAACCCCTAACTTCCAGTCAAGAGCGTACACAGTAGGTGTCTTAGAACGTTCACACGACCCTGGGATTTGGGACTAAATGTCCCATCATGTCCAGCATCATGACCCATGGACCCATGATGCCAGCCCATCCTCATGGAGGTGCCAATCAAGTGGCATGAAATGCGATTCTTTGGAGCAGCCAAAGCATTGACATACATACTATCACCACAACAAGCTATAGCAGAAGCACATTCGTAAAGGGCATGGGTCTTTAATTACAATTTATGGAGGTCCAGTTAGTAAGATTTTCTTTTGGCAGAGGTCTGAATCTTATGTTTGCACTATAAAACATCACAGCCCCCCTTGTACATCAGTGTCTTGTACCCTTCACATCATAGCCCCCTCTATAAATCAGTATCCTTATCCCCTTCACATCACAACCTCCATTAACATCACAGTTACCCCCTTTACATCAGTGTCCTTAGTCCCAAATTACATCACAGTCCCCCCTTTAAAACAGTCCCTCAGTTCCCCTTCGCTTCACAACCCTTATTTGCACTGGTGTGCCCCTTTACATTGCAGTGCCCTTCACATCACAGTGCCCCTTTACATCATAGTGTTCCTTTACACCATAGTGCCCCTTTACATCATAGTGTTCCTTTACCTCACAGTGCCCCTTTACATCTTAGTGCCCCTTCACATCACAGTGCCCCTTTACTTCACAGTGCCCCTTTACATTGCAGTGCCCTTCACATCACAGTGCCCCTTTACATCATAGTGTTCCTTTACATCATAGTGTTCCTTTACATCACAGTGCCCCTTTACATCACAGTGCCCCTTTACATCACAGTGCCCCTTTACATCACAGTGCCCCTTTACATCACAGTGCCCCTTTACATCTTAGTGCCCCTTCACATCACAGTGCCCCTTTACATCACAGTTCCCCTTTACATTGCAGTGCCCTTCATATCACAGTGCCCCTTTACACCATAGTGTCCCTTTACATCACAGTGCCCCCTTTACATCACAGTGCCCCTTTACATCACAGTGCCCCTTTACATCACAGTGCCCCTTAACATCACAGTGCCCCTTAACATCACAGTGCCCCTTTACACCATAGTGTCCCTTTACATCACAGTGCCTATTTATATTATAGTGTCCCTTTACATCATAGTGTCCCTTTACATAACAGTGCCATTTACATCACAGTGCCCCTTTACATTGCAGTGCCCTTCACATCACAGTGCCCCTTTACATCATAGTGTTCCTTTACACCATAGTGCCCCTTTACATCATAGTGTTCCTTTACCTCACAGTGCCCCTTTACATCTTAGTGCCCCTTCACATCACAGTGCCCCTTTACTTCACAGTGCCCCTTTACATTGCAGTGCCCTTCACATCACAGTGCCCCTTTACATCATAGTGTTCCTTTACATCATAGTGTTCCTTTACATCACAGTGCCCCTTTACATCACAGTGCCCCTTTACATCACAGTGCCCCTTTACATCACAGTGCCCCTTTACATCACAGTGCCCCTTTACATCTTAGTGCCCCTTCACATCACAGTGCCCCTTTACATCACAGTTCCCCTTTACATTGCAGTGCCCTTCATATCACAGTGCCCCTTTACACCATAGTGTCCCTTTACATCACAGTGCCCCCTTTACATCACAGTGCCCCTTTACATCACAGTGCCCCTTTACATCACAGTGCCCCTTAACATCACAGTGCCCCTTTACACCATAGTGTCCCTTTACATCACAGTGCCTATTTATATTATAGTGTCCCTTTACATCATAGTGTCCCTTTACATAACAGTGCCATTTACATCACAGTGCCCATTTACATCATAGTGTCCCTTTACATAACAGTGCCCCTTTACATAACAGTGCCCATTTACATCATAGTGTCCCTTTATAACACAGTGTCCCTTACATCACATTACTCCTCCACATCAGAGTGCCCTTTCAATGTAAGCCTTCCCTGTACAGGCACTTATCAGCTGTGTGAGGTCTCCCACGGGCCGCCGCTGTAATCCTCACAGCAGACAGGGGCGAGAAGAGCTGCACCCCCCCACCTGCTGTGAGGATGACAGCGGGGGCCAGGCAGGAAACTCGGGAGACCTCACACAGCTGATAAGTGGTGGCCGTGATCCGGACAGGACTGTCACTTGGTCCGGGTCTGGACCACGGTCCGCCATTCAGTGATCCCTGGTATAGGATGTCTATGGTGGGGCTCCAGGAAACCCTGCAAGGCAACATAGCCACCCTGAAAACAAAAGTGACATTTTTAAGGGAGATTGGAAAGAAGTCAGAGGCTGCAAACAGAAGACAGATTTCATTAAATATAAGTTCTAAAGTAATATTTTAAGAGAGAGGGTTTACCACTAATTTTGTTTTTAGCTTTGGGTTGGAGCGTGGAAGGGTTAGAACTTCTGTCAGGTTTTTCTTGTCCTTTGTGTCCCAATTGGAGAGATTCAACCCTCACTATTTGTCCTGGTGATACATCATCATATTGTGAGGGGAACATTCTACAGTTGTCACCAGAACAGAAATAAAGAGTGAAACGTCTGATTTCACATCTTTTCACCTGCTAGGGGATTTCTTCTTACGTCCTGTAGTGCCGCTAAGACAGGAAGTGAAGGATAACCCCCCCCCCCCCCCCCCAATGGCACACTGGCAACAAAAAAGTCATAAGGGGATTTATCCTTTCCCTACTTTATCTTAAACAAACAAAAAATGGCTTTAGATATACTTTAATGGAAACGATGACATTGGCATAGTGAAAATGTAATTTAACTTATTTTATAGATTGTTTATTAAAGAGCTACTTATATTTATGTAGATAGATAGATAGATAAATATCATAATTTCTACGAATTCCTTGAAACTATTACATACTGATATTTTTAGCAGCTCTTAAAAGTCCACTAAAAATTTGTATTTCAGATCTGGGTGGGTGCTGATGGTAGAATCACTCCCAGGCTTCTTATATCGCTCAGGGACTAGATCTCCGCACCTACATTTCTAGATCTTCTTGCTGCTTCCATTACTTTGGTGTTTCGCACGCCGTGAATGTAGTGGGAGGAGTCTGCTGGTGTGGGTGGAGCTAATAGTTCTGCTGTGGAGATCTCATTGGAATGTCCAAGAGCTATAAGAGTAGGTGATCCAAACCTCCTAGATGCATCCATAACCGAGGAATTTATATCACGCAGACTGACCCTTTCAGTGGGATATATGCTACCTTTTTGCTGTAAAATAATGATGATAATAATAGAAATGAAAAGTTATTTTATAAAAGTTTGGTGACAATCAATCGAATAAAGTTGAACTTTCTAAGTGTAGGACCAGAACACAATGGTGCTTTCTAAACTTGTTGGTGCTGAAACCCTCACAGGAAATATAGATGTATTTTATTAACAGAGAAGATCGCATGAGAGACGATTGCTGATGCTTGTCGGTGCTCCAAAATGTACAATAAACATTTATAACATCTGAATACGCTCTGTGTGTGATCTGTACTTATCCATTGACGTTTCTGTGTCTTCATCCATTCTCTACCTGTAGGAGGTATCCTCCTTGTTTAGCTTGTAGGATGTATCTAAGATGTCTGCCCTGCCCAGTGGTCAGTGTGGCCCACACGGCTGATTTACGAAGACGCCTTTCACGCTTGTGCAACTTGTCATGTGACTTGGGACTGCAAAGTCACATGACAAGTCATACCCCATGATTTCCAATGAGTACCGTTCATATCTGTGAGACTTCAAAGTAGTCCCTGCACTACTTTGGTCCATCTTTGATGCGACTTGAGGTCCATAGATCTCAAGATTACACAGGCATTCCTTCAAGTTGTGTTAAAGTTGCATGACTTTCAGGTCATACAAGTGTGAAAGAGGCCTTAAGCCAGTGGTCTCAAAGTACCGGCCCACGGGCCATTTGCGGCCCGCGGACCAGTTATAAATGGCCCGCAGGCAGGGCGGAAGTGGGGGAAGCAAAGAGGGAAAAAAAAAACATTTTTTTTTTGTGTGAGCTGGCGCCATCTGGTGGTGAGCCGTTGGTATTACAAGTTATTACCACCAGATGTAAGCTGGCGCCATCTGGTGGTGGCCGTTGGTATTACATGTTAAGCATTACAAGTTAAACAGCAATTCTAATGTCATTTTACACTATTTTCACTGCCATCTTCTTCCCTCTAATTAGAACCCCCAAACATTATATATATTTTTCATCCTAACACATTTAGAATAAAATGGCGATCGTTGCAATACTTTCTGTTACGCCGTATTTGCGCAGCGGTCTTACAAGCGCACTTTTTTGGGAAAAAATTACACTTTTTTTAATTAAAAAATAAGACAACAGTAAAGTTATCCCCATTTTTTTTTAATATTATGAAAGATAATGTTACGCCAAGTAAATTCATACCCAACATGTCACGCTTCAAAATTGCGTCCGCTTGTGGAATGCCGACAAACTTTTTTACCCTTTAAAATCTTCATAGGCGACGTTTAAAAAAATCTACAGGTTGCATGTTTTAAGTTACAGAGGAGGTCTAGTGCTAGAATTATTGCTCTCGCTCTACCAATCGCGGCGATACCTCACATGTGTGGTTTGAACACCGTTTACATATGCGGGCGCTGCTCGCGTATGTGTTCGCTTCTGCGCGCAAGCTCGTCGGGACAGGGTGCGTTTTCTGGCTCCTAACTTTTTTAGCTGGCTCCTAGATTCCAAGCAAATTTGTCAAACCCTGACTTACACCAGTGCTGGTGGTAATAATGCGCTCGCTGACACCAGTGCTGGGGGTTAATAATGTGTTCGCTGACACCAGTACTGTTGTTTTTGAAGTTTGAAAGTTTGCATGCGGCCCCCCATGGCATATGAAAACTTGTCTTGTGGCCCTCAGGTAATTTGAGTTTGAGACCCCTGCCTTAAGCAGATCTCATACGGTATTTAGGCCATCTGACACAGTTTTACCAAATATCTCTGGCAATAAATGAAAATGCCAATTCGCTACTACTTTAAGAGGTGTTTACCTCAAAAAACAAAAAATGCTTGGTAAAAACCATCATACAGCAGTTTTACTACTACAGGGTGGCAGCTGTGTGCCGGATCACGTGTAAGTCAACCCCAATGATTCCGTCTTTTTTTCCATATTTTGGCTTCTATGCATTACTGTTGAGAGACTACTGAGCCACAAAGCTAGAGACTACTCCAGATTGGCTATCGTATTTTTACATTCCTTAAAGCGGAGTTCCACCCAAAAGAGGTACCTCCCCTTATCTGCTTCCTCCCCCCTCTCTGCTGCCACATTTGGCACCTTTCAATGGGGAGGGGGGAACGGGTATCTGTTTTTGACAGATATCCTTCCCCATTTTTGAGAGACTGTGTGCCGTGGCGCCGTCCCTTGGAAGTTCGGCTTCTCCTTCCTCCGCCGCTGGACCAGTTAGAAAGCACAGCGTGATTCGCACATGTGCAGTAGGGAACCAGCTATCAAGCCGAAAGGCTTCTCTGCTGGTTTCCCTTACCAGGAATGGCAGCGGCAGCACCCAGGAGTTGATCCAAAAATCGGCTGGGGTGCCAACATTGCGGGAACCCTGGGCAGGTAAGTGTTCATATAATAAAAGTCAGCACCCCAGTCACATCCCCTGCCACACACCCTTGAAAGGAAAATCATATAAAAACAATTATTAGTTAAGCCCAAAAGTGCTTTTTTTACTACTATTATTCCTTTATATACTGGCTTTTGAGATTTACAAAAAGCCAAATATTGTAAATTGTTCATGTTTCTGTAACCTAATAGTGTCAAATACCTTCGGTACAACGCCGCTCGGTGCTCAGCTGACCTTCTGCTGCTCTCCTCCTCTTCTCCCAGCTGGGATCTCTGCAGTGCTCGGAGCGGGGAAATAAGCTCCGGTGGGTCAAGGAAGCACAGAGCGGTGATATAAGAAGGTATTTGGCACGATTACATTAAAGAAACGTACACAGTTTAGATTATGTAATACTGTAATAGAGTGCATTCTAGGATTTTGCGACCATGTTTATTCGGTTCCACTGGGGATTTCTGACAGGCAGGGTGGGAGAGAAGACAGCACAACATAAGACCTACCCCGAAAATAAGCCCTACTGTGTCTTTTGTTGCCAAAATGAATATAGGACCCGGGCTTATTTCTGGGGAAACACGGTAGCTCCTTGGGCTTTTGGCGCTGCACCAATCCACATGTAGACTTTACTCAGATTTTCTGGTCCTGCCTTCTGGGTTTGGTTGAGCCACTAGCTTCCAGAAAGGTCATTAGGGTACTTCTCAGTACAGTACTGTATTAGGCTTAAGCTAGAAAAGCCATTGTCCTGAACTGGACATTGGTTGTTCCCCCTTCTTTGAACAAATGGAAATCTCTTAATTCAGCACTCCCTTTGTATAAGGCTGCCTATAATGGCCGAGGATGTCTAACAAAATTTGATGAAATTTAGGTCCAGTAGCTTGAAAAACCTGACACTGTGACTGACCCCTGAGACTTTCTGATCTCTAATAAGATTCCCTAGTAGAACATAGGCCTCTCCTACCTTTTCCTCTCTCTGGAGAATATTCATTTTGACTCGGATCCCTCATTTGAGGTGGCGCCTTCCAAGTTTTCCTTTTTTTTTTTATCCTCTGCCATTTTAGGAGCATGGTAAACATAATTATGGGCTAGATTTAGATAGCCCGGCGTAATTTTCTGCGGGCGTAACGTATCTCAGATACGTTACGCCGCCGTAACTTAGGGCGCAAGTTCCGTATTCATAAAGAACTTGCGCCCTAAGTTACAGCGGCGTAGCGTATGTGGTCCGGCGTAAGCCCGCCTAATTCAAATGTGGATGATGTGGGCGTGTTTTATTTAAATTAATTGTGACCCCACGTATTTGACGTTTTTTACTAACTGCGCCGTTCGTGAAAGAATCCCAGTGCGCATGCTCGAAATGCTTTAGACGTCAATGCTTTAGACGCGAACGTAACTTACGTACAGCCCTATTCGCGAACGACTTACGCAAACAACGTAAAATTTTCAAAATTCGACGTGGGAACCCACGTCCATACTTAACATAGCATATGCCTCATATAGCAGGGGTAACTTTACGCCGGAAAAAGCGTAACGTAAATGACGTAAAAAAATGCGCCGGGCAGACGTACGTTGCGCAGCTTTGAATTTACGCGGCGTATTAATAGATACGCCGACGTAAATTCTTTCTGAATCTAGCCCTATATGTTTATATGTTATTGTTTCTGGGCATCTAGTACTGTTTTGGAACTCCTATCTTTGTACGCCTGCTGGCAGCAAACGCACCAGATTATGGAACAAAAGTGGAACTTTTTTGGGGTTTATTTTTTTGTCAGCTGTTAGGCTGCCTTTGCTGTGCTGTACATTTTCTGTAATATTGACCTCCCGCTCCTTCTCAATAAACCCGAAGATTCTGTTCTATCCTGGTTCTCCTCCTACCCATCACAGCGCTCCTTCAGTACTACCTACAACTCAATTTCCTTTTTCTGTAGGGGTCCCCAAGGCTCTGTTCTTGGACCCCTACTCTTCATTATCTTCACCTCCCCCCTTGGTCACTTGATAACCTCCCACGGCTTCCAATACCATCTCTGTGCCGATGACACCCAAATCTATCTTCCTCCTTCTCTACATTTCCTCTTTCTGTAGGGGTCCCCCAAGGCTCTTTTCTTGGACCCCTTCTCTTCATTATCTTCACCTCCCCCTTGGTCACTTGATAACTTCCCACGGCTTCCAATACCATCTCTGTGCCGATGACACCCAAATCTATCTTCCTCCTCCTCTACATTTCCTCTTTCTGTAGGGGTCCCCCAAGGCTCTTTTCTTGGACCCCCTCTCTTCATTATCTTCACCTCCCCCCTTGGTCACTTGATAACCTCCCATGGCTTCCAATACCATTTCTATGCCGATGACACCCAAATCTATCTTCCTCCTCCTCTACATTTCCTATTTTTGTAGGGGTCCCCCAAGGCTCTTTTCTTGAACCCCTTCTCTTCATTATCTTCACCTCCCCCCTTGGTCACTTGATAACCTCCCACGGCTTCCAATACCATTTCTGTGCTGATGACACCCAAATCTATCTTCCTCCTCCTCTACATTTCCTCTTTCTGTAGGGGTCCCCCAAGGCTCTTTTCTTGGACCCCTTCTCTTCATTATCTTCACCTCCCCCCTTGGTCACTTGATAACTTCCCACGGCTTCCAATACCATCTCTGTGCCGATGACACCCAAATCTATCTTCCTCCTCCTCTACATTTCCTCTTTCTGTAGGGGTCCCCCAAGGCTCTTTTCTTGGACCCCTTCTCTTCATTATCTTCACCTCCCCCCTTGGTCACTTGATAACCTCCCACGGCTTCCAATACCATTTCTGTGCTGATGACACCCAAATCTATCTTCCTCCTCCTCTACATTTCCTCTTTCTGTAGGGGTCCCCCAAGGCTCTTTTCTTGGACTCCTTCTCTTCATTATCTACACCTCTCCCTTGGTCACTTGATAACCCACCATGTCTTCCAATACCGTCTCTTTGCCGATGACACCCAAATCTATCTGTCTACTCCTCACCTCACTCCTTCGGTCTCCTCTCACCCTACCTACTAACTTACTAACTTACATATCAGTATTAATGTCACACCACTTCCTTAAACGAAACCTTTCTAAAACAGAGCTGATAATTTTGCCCCCTGCACATGCCCCCCTCCATGACTTTTCCATCAAGGTCAATAATGCAACCATCAATCCCTCCCCTCATTCAAGGGTACTAGGTGTAATCCTAGACTCTGACCTGACTTTTCAGCACCAAATCCAATCATCAACAAAATCTTATAGACTTTACCTCCGTAACATCTCTAAACTTTTCCCCTTTTTAACTAATGAAACCAGCAAGCTACTCATCCACTCCCTTGTTATCTCTCTCCTTGACTATTGCAACTCCCTCCTCATAGGCCTGCCTCTCTATAGGATATCCCCTCTTCAGTCTATCATGAATGCTGCTGCCAGACTCCTCTACCTTACCAACCTCTCTGCCGCCCCTCTCCGCCAATTCCTACACTGGCTTCCGATCGCCCAGCAAATTAAATTGAGAATACTAACAATAACATACAAAGCCATTCACAACTGTGCCCTGAGCTACTTCACCAAACTTGTCTCAAAAATATCACCCAAACCGTCCTCTCCGCTCCTCTCAAGATATCCTGCACTCCAGCTCCCTTGTCTCCTCCTCCGATGCTCGTCAACAGCACTTCTCTAGAGCCTCTCCCATTCTCTGGAATTCTCTACCTCAATTTGTCTGGCCATCTCCTACTCTGGCTGCCTTTAGGCGATCCCTGAAAACTCATCTTTTTAGGGAAGCCTATCACGCCTCCAACTAATCATCTCATCCCCACACAGTTACAACCTTTTATACCACTTGCTCCACCCTACTAAAGTGGAGTTCCAGCCTTTTAAAGTTTATTAAGAGTCAGCAGCTACAAAAAGTATAGCTGCTGACTTTTAATAAACAGATACTTACCTGTTCTACGGTCCAGCGATGCGGCCGCCCGGAGCTCCGCTTCTCTCCCCGCTCCTCCATTCACACTCTGGGCACCCGGCTGTGACAGCTTTCGGATTTCCTGGGACCTGTCACGTGTCCCAGGAGATCGCCTAGATAGAGGGGCAGCCTAGGGGCAGAGGAGGAGTCGCCTAGGCAGCCCGTAGGTGGAAATAGGAAGTGGGACAGGAAGTCCCACTCCTAATGAAGCCCCCACTCCCCCCCAAAAAAATGACGTGCCAAATGTGGCATGTAAGGGGGCGGGGGGTGCTTAAAGTGCTTTAAATTGTAAGCATATGAGCTTATGAGCCCTCTTGTTTTATATTGTGTTGTAACTGTACTGTCTCTCTTTATATTGTAAATTGCTGCGTAAACTGTTTTCGTCGCTATATAAACCTTGTTTAACCACTTAAGGACCACTTAACACTGATATACGTCGGCAGAATGGCACGGCTGGGCACAATCACGTACCTGTACGTGATTGTATAATGCCCAGCCATGGGTCGCGGGCGCGCGCCCGCGACCCGGTCCGGAGATCCGTGACCACAGCCGCGGGACTCGCGGATCCGATCGCCGCTGGAGTCCCGCGATCGGTCCCCGGAGCTCAAGAACGGGGAGAGCTGTATGTAAACACAGCTTCCCCGTTCTTCACTGTGGCACTGTCATCGATCGTGTGTTCCCTTTTATAGGGAAACACAATCGATGACGCCACACCCCCTACAGTTAGAAACACAAATGAGGTCATACATAACCCCTTCACCGCCCCCTTGTGGTTAACTCCAAAACTGCAATTGTAATTTTCACAATAAACAATGCATTTTTTGCAAAATGACAATGGTCCCAAAAATGTGTTAAAATTGTCCGAAGTGTCCACCATGATGTCGCAGTCACAAAAAAAAATCGCTGATCGCCGCCATTAGTAGTAAACAAAAAAAAAATTTATAAAAATGCAATAAAACTATGCCCTATTTTGTAAACGCTATAAATTTTGCGCAAACCAATCGATAAACGCTTATTGCAATTTTTTTACCAAAAATAGGTAGAAGAATACGTATCGGCCTAAACTGAGGAAAAAAATCGTTTTTTTATATATTTTTCGGGGATATTTATTATAGCAACAAGTAAAAAATATTGCATTTTTTTTCAAAATTGTCGCTCTATTTTTGTTTATAGCGCAAAAAAATAAAAACCGCAGACGTGATCAAATACCACCAAAAGAAAGCTCTATTTGTGGGAAAAAAAGGATGCCAATTTTGTTTGGGAGCCACGTCGCACGACCACGCAATTGTCAGTTAAAGCGACGCAGTGCCGAATCGCAAAAAAGGGGCCTGGTCCTTTAGCTGCATTTTGGTCCGGGTCTTAAGTGGATAATAATAATAATTTAGCGGAAAACAAAATCTTTCTTCCTAAACAAATAAAGTACAATTTAGGTGAATGCAATCATTTTAATATTTTATTTTTGGCAGTAGTAAATCACACTGGTAAGTAAAAATTATAACTTAGATGGAATTCTTCTTCGGACACTGCCAGTGATATTTCCATAGGGCTTGTCTGAGGGAAGCAAGATCTGTTTAAAAAATACGATATAAATGATTAATTTTTTCTGTGAAAATATATTAAAATATAGAACAGCAAAAGCCTGAAAGCTACATCAAGAAAATATAATTCAGATAAATGTTACCCTTCTAACCACAAGAGTATTGGGATTTCAGATCATTTACCTCATCCTTGTTGACTAGGCCAAATTTCTCCATGTCAATATTAAAATAATGCTTGTTTGGTAAAATAACTTCAATCTCTTCAATCTAAAAAAAAATGATACTACTGTGAGTGTCAACCATGTACAAGTGAGGATAAATACAAATAATAGGTATGGCTACTTGAGCTATATGGGTTCTGTTTCCCCTTTGTCTTTTTCTTTACAATTCTATTAATTGCATTAAAAAAGCAGAAGTAACGGCCACGAGGTGATTTATATCAAAAGAGGAACCATTGGTGTTATGTTCACTGTAAACAGGATAACAGATTAACCACTTAAAGCGGTGGTTCACCCTTAATAACAACAATCTACCATTAAATCAAGCATAGTAGCGCGAGCTACAGTACGCCTTTATTTATTTTTTTGGCGCCGTACTCACTGTTTAATGGCATAGTGAAGTTTCAGAATCCCCGTGGGGAATGGGCGTTCGTATGAAGAGGGAAGATGATTGACGGCCGGCTTCCCGAAAATAGCCGGAGTAGGTCTCGGCTCTTCGCGCACAGACTAGGCGCAGGCGCTGTGAAGAGCCAAGTCCTATTTCGGCTATTTCCGGAGAAGCGTGACGCGCCAGAGCCAGCCATCAATCATCTTTCCTATGCATAGGAACGCCCATTCCCCGAGTGGAGTCTGAAACCACTACGGGATTAAACTGTGAGTACGGGGCCAAAAAAAAAAATAAAGGCATACTGTAGCTCGCGCTACTATGCTTGATTTAATGCTAGAATTTTTTTTTTTTTTTTAGGGTGAACCCCCTCTTTAAGTACCAGCTTGTAATACCACTTCATTACCAGGCCATGTATCCGTTTTCAGTGCTGTGATAGTTTGACTGACAATTATTCCATTATGCAAAGCTGTACACAAATTAAGTTTATTTTTTGAGACAGAAAAGCTTTGTTATCGATTTTTTTTATTATATCCACTTGCCAACCACCTCACGTAGGGTTACGGCCAGGGCTGCCATCAGGAATTATGGGGCCCCTTACACAGCTTCAGGCATGGGCCCCCTGGAGCAGAGAACCGGGGGGGGGTGCTGTTGCCTCAAATTGAGAAGCGGGGGGGCCGTGAATTGAGAAGCGGGGGGGGCGTGAATTGAGAAGCGGGGGGGCACGAATTGAGAAGCAGGGGGTGCTGCCGCAAATTGAAGTCGGGGGGCTTTGGGTGCTGACGGAAAAAATAAGAAAAGGGGGGGTGGGTTACCCTAGGGACCTCTGGGTCCCTTACAAAAATAAAAGAAAGAAAAAATATATATATAAAAAAAAGGGGGGGGTAGCCATCTGGGGCCCTGGGGACTTCTGGGCCATTTAATAAAATATATATATATATATATATATATATATATATATATATATATAACTATTTTTTAATTTTTTTATAAAAAAAAAAAGGGGGGGGGTTGCCATCCGGGCCCCTTACAGGTGTACTGCCTGTACCCCCCTGATGGGGGCCCTGGTTACGGCGGCAGAGTGTCACCTGCACTTCCGGGTAGAGTGTGATTAGACACAGCACAAGCCAGTGAGTCTTGTCAGTGGGGATGTGCTGGATTTTGTTTGGGGAAGAAAATCCTGCACGTCCCTTAACCACTTCAGCCCTGGAAGATTTGGCTGCCCAATGACCGGGCTATTTTTTTGATGCAGGACTGCATCACTTTAACTGACATTTGCGCGGTCGTGCGATGTTGTACCCAAACAAAATTGAAGTCCTTTTTTCCCCCACAAATAGAGCTTTCTTTTGGTGGTATTTGATCAGCTCTGCGGTTTTTATTTTTTGCGCTATAAACAAAAAAAGAGCGCCAATTTTGAAAAAGACACAATTAGGGGGATTCACAGAGAGTTAGGCCGGCGTATCAGTAGATACGCCGATCTAACTCGGAATCTACGCCGACGCAAATGTAAGCGTATTCTGGAAACCAGATACGCTTAAATTAGGCTCAGATACAAGCGGCGTAAGTGTCGTATCCTAAAGTGTACTTTTTAGGCTGACCGCTAGGTGGCGCTTCCATTGCGGTCGGCCTAGAATATGTAAATGAGTAGATACGCCGATTCATGAACGTACGCTTGCCCGACGCAGTAAAGATACGCCGTTTACGTAACGCACTTTCAGGCCTAAAGTTATTCCATCAAATAGCTGGAATAGTATGGCCATCGTTCCCGCGTCGAAATTTGAAAATTTGAAAATTTTCCGTCGTTTGCGTAAGTCGTCCGTAGATAGGGCTGGACGTAATTTACGTCCACGTCGAAACCAATACGAACGTGCGGCGTACTTTGCCGCAATGCACACTGGGATATGTACACGGAATGCGCATGCGCCGTTCGTAAAATACGTCAATCACGTCAGGTCACCCCCCATTAACATAAAACACGCCCCCTCAGCCGAATTTGAATTAGGCACGCTTACGCCCGCCCGATTTACGCTACGCGTTTTTTTTTTTACTAGTAATGGCGGTGATCTGCGATTTTTTGCGGCATTGCGATGTTGTGGCGGACAGGTCGAACACTTTTGGGACCAGGGACAATTACAGAGCGATCAGTGCTATAAATATGCACTGATTACTATGTAAATGTCACTGGCAGGGAATGGGGTTAACACTAGGGGGCGATCAAGGGGTTAACTGTGTTCCCTATTGTGTGTTCTAACTGTGGGGGGAAGGGAACCATTTTTTTTACTTATGGACAGATGAGAATACCTCTGGAATCCGGCTGAGACCCAACATTTGGATTTCATAAAGAGTCTTCTGGACGGATGGAGAGTACTCTCCTTTGTCATATGGTCCCGCAAATGTATCCATGATTATGTCCTTCATAATTTGCCTAAAGAAAAAAACATCACACGATTCATAAGCAAATTGCATTAATTACGTTGGTCATGTGATCTTTGTTGAAGTGGAGAATCTGAGATTGAAGTGGTTGATCCTCCCCTTTAGCAAAGATCATGTAATGATGTGGCATAGAATTTTGGCCATAAAACCTGCACTGAAAGGAACCCGGAGCAGTATTTTCTCCAAGAAGGAGAAATGTTTCAGCTGCGCTGTTAGCATAGGCGTGCGCACAGGGGGCCAGATTCTTGTACATCCGCGTATCTTCGCGCGGGCATAACGTATCTGATTTACGTTACGCCTCCGCAACTTACACAGGCAAGTGCTGTATTCTCAAAGCACTTGCTCCGTAAGTTGCGGCGGCGTAGCGTAAATCGGCCGGCGTAAGCCCGCCTAATTCAAATTTGGATCAGGGGGGCGTGTATTATGTAAATGGACTGTGACCCGACGTGATTGACGTTTTTCCCAAAACGGCGCATGCGCCGTCCGTGGAATTTCACAGTGTGCATTGCTCCAAAGTACGCCACAAGGACGTCATTGGTTTCGACGTGAACGTAAATGACGTCCAGCCCCATTCACGGACGACTTACGCAAACGACATAACTTTTTCAAATTTCGACGCGGGAACGACGGCCATACTTAACATTGTTACTCCGCACTTATGCCACCATATAGCAGGGGCAACTATACGCCGCGACAAGCCTAACGTAAACGGCGTCGGCCGGGCGTACGTTCGGGAATTCGCGTATCTAGCTAATTTGCATACTCGACGCGGAATTAGACGGAAGCGCCACCTAGCGGCCAGTGTCAATATGCAGTTACGATCCGACGGTGTAACACAGTTACGCCAGTCGGATCTACGGGAAATCTATGCGTAACTGATTCTAAGAATCAGGCGCATAGATACGACCGCGCAACGCAGGGATACGACGGAGTATCTGGAGATACGCTGTCGTATCTCTTCTGAGAATCTGGGCCAGGGTGTGCAAGGTGTGCCTGGGAACACCCTAATCACCCCCTGTGGAGCATAATCCCCCTGTTTAGACCCCTAATATTTCACCAACGCCCCCTAATGGGGCACTTACATTTTTTGTAAACATTTTTGAAAATAAATAATAAAAATGAAAAAATGCTGTGCCCACTGACACCAATCTCTGCTCTACTGACACAGTCAGTATATATGTGTGTGTATATATATATATATATATATATATATATATATATATATATACACACACACATGCATATGTGTTTGATCTTTGGGGTGCACACCCTAATGCAATAGGCTGCGCACACCAATGGCTTTTAGCCGTTATTTACCAAGCCCAGCAGCATCTCAGTTACTTATTACATTCATAGACACAAACTCCTACACATACAGTGGCAAGAAAAAGTATGTGAACCACTAGGCCTTAACTGTTTTTTGGCAAAAAATTGGATCTGATCCTAATCTAATTCATAACAATACATAAACAAAATGTGGTTTATTTAATAAAGAGTATAAAATCAGGCTCACTTCTGCAAAGAAACCTATCAGCTTCCAGGTTTTATTGCCAAAGCTTAACCACTTAAGCCCCGGACCATATTGCTGCCTAAAGACCCAAGGGGTTTTTACAGTTCGGGACTGCGTCGCTTTAACAGACAATTGCGCGGTCGTGTGACGTGGCTCCTAAACAAAATTGGCGTCCTTTTTTCCCCACAAATAGAGCTTTCTTTTGGTGGTATTTGATCACCTCTGCGGTTTTTATTTTTTGCGCTATAAACAAAAATAGAGCGACAATTTTGAAAAAAATGCAATATTTTTTACTTTTTGCTGTAATAAATAGCCCCCAAAAACATATATAATTTTTTTTTCCTCAGTTTAGGCCGATACGTATTCTTCTACCTATTTTTGGTAAAAAAAAAAACGCAATAATCGTTTATCGGTTGGTTTGCGCAAAATTTATAGCGTTTACAAAATAGGGGATAGTTTTTTTGCATTTTTATTTTTTTTATTTTTTTTTACTACTAATGGCGGCGATCAGTGTTTTTTTTCGTGACTGCGACATTATGGCACTTCGGACAATTTTGACACATTTTTGGGACAATTGTCATTTTCACAGCAAAAAATGCATTTAAATTGCATTCTTTATTGTGAAAATGACAGTTGCAGTTTGGGAGTTAAACACAGGGGGCGCTGTAGGATTTAGGGATCACTGTGTATGTGTTTACTAGTGTAGGAGGGTGTGGCTGTAGGAATGACATCATCGATCGAGTCTTCCCTATATAAGGGATCACTCGATCGATGCGCCGCCATAGTGAAGCACGGGGAAGCCGTGTTTACACGCGGCTCTCCCCGTTCTTCAGCTCCGGGGAGCGATCGCGACGGAGCGGCTAAAAACAAAATAGCCGCGCCGTCGTCCCGGATCGCTCCCCAAGCGGACTCGACCTCCGCATGTACCGGGGGGGTCCCGATTGGACCCCCCACCCACGTCTAGCAGAGGACGTACAGGTACGTACATGTGCCTGTCCGTGCCATTCTGCTGACGTATATGTACATGAGGAGGTCGGGAAGTGGTTAATTGAACAAGCTAAGGTTAGAAGCTGATTGGCTACCATGCACAGCCGCACCAGATTCTGCATGCACCAGTTTTAGTAAATCTACCCCACTGTGCTTAAGCTGATAACACAAACAATTCTAACTGCTCATGTCTTTATTGAACACACACAAAAAACATTCACAGAGCTGGAGGAAAAAGTATGAATAAGCCCCCGAAGAGGGCGAAATGCGTCTGATCAGTGCTCTACAAATGGAGAACAGGAGCTGAAGACATCTTTTACCCATCTCATTCACATTTATGCGACAGGATATCTGTGAGTCAGTGGCGAATGGTGTTTTTTTCTTTTGGGGGTTGCCCCCGGTCCGTCCGGCCAGCGGAAACCCAGCCCCCCTCCAGGAGGATGGTCGGGACATCAAACCCGCACTTACCCAATCTAGGAAGCAGGCAGGGGTCAGCTTTCTTCCTTCCTCTTTCTGTGGATCATGGTGGCTTACGCCATGCATCTCCCTCCTCCTCCTAGGCATCCAATAGGATCGCCTGTCCTTTCAGCCAAACAGGAAACGGGTATCAGACCCACGCTTTCTAATTGGCAGAGAGGTGATTCAGTGTTAGAATAACGAATGTTCATTCGCTATTCTAACACACCTGGGTGGGCTCCGAGCCAGGGGCGGACTGACCATTGAGTCACTCGCCCGAGGACCCCATGCCACTAGGGGGCCCTATCAGGGTTGCCAGGCTCAGTAAAACCAGGGACAGTATGTAAAAATCTGTGTTTTTTTTTACATCTGTCCCTGATATGTCCAAAACCGACATGCTTTTGATGTGAAATTCCAGAGATTTTAGTTGCCCCGCCTCTGCACTGCCTCCTGGCGTGGTGGCCATCTGTAAGCCCGGGGGCCCCATAATCTTCTATTGCCCGGGGGCCCCACGAGTTGTCAGTCCACCCCTGCTCCGAGTGCAATGTTCTGCGTCTGGAGCCCACTCCATTTTGAATCCTATTGGAGCCTCAGGCTCTAATAAAGTGCTTCCAAAAAATAAATTAAAAAAAACTGCCGCTGTAATTGATGTGTCTGGCATCCTGAAAGGGGTCGAATGCATGAATAGGGGGTGGCAGCGGCAACGGAAAGGGGAGGAGGTGCCCATGCGCCCTTAATGGATGGGCTGCGCCTGGTATGAGTGCGGACAGCCACCATTTTTTTTAAGTCTACTGGAGCCTAACAAGCCAATTCTGTCTGTCTTGCATCAGTCTTTACACATGCTGATCCAACAGACACAGGTTTGGAGGGGCATTTGAGCAGTACTATTTTCATTGTTTTGGCCTGCGTTTTAAGATTGCTGTTTATAAGAAGCATGAGCTGATGGCTCACAAAAAGGAGCTATCTGAAGACATACAATCAGGAGTAGTTGATCTGCATAAGGTTGGAAAGGGGTACAAAGCAATCTCAGAGGGCCAGATTCAGAAAGATCCGCGGATCTTTCTGCTGGCGTAACGTATCTTATTTACGTTACGCCGGCGCAAGTTTTTCAGGCAAGTGCTTTATTCACAAAGCACTTGCCTGTAAAGTTGGGCCGGCGTAACGTAAATCCCCCGGCGGAATTCAAATTCCGCGGGTAGGGGGCGTGTAACATTTAAATCAGGCGTGTCCCTGCGCCGAACGAACTGCGCATGCGCCGGCCGCGACTGAATCCCAGTGCGCATGCTCCAAATTACGTCGGCAAATCGTCATGCTTTCGACGTGAACGTAAATTACGTCCATCCGTATTCGTGAACGACTTACGCAAACGACGTAAAAAATTCAAAACTCGGCGCGGGAACGACGGCCATACTTAACATTAGCTACGCCTCATATAGCAGGGGTAACTATACGCTGGAAAAAGCCGAACGCAAACGACGTAAAAAAAAAGCGCCGGGCAGTCGTTCGTTTCTGAATCGGCGTAACTCCTCATTTGCATATTCCTTGCGTAATAATACGGATGCGCCACCTAGCGGCCGGCCTGGAATTGCAGCCTAAGATCCGACGGTGTAAGTCACTTACACCTGGCGGATCTTAGGGAGATCTATGCGTAACCTGATTCTATGAATCAGGCGCATAGATACGACGGCCGGACTCAGACATACGACGGCGTATCTCTTTTCTGAATCTGGCCCAGAGGGCCAGATTCACAGAAGAGATACGACGGCGTATCTCTGATACGCCGTCGTATCTCTCAGAGTATCTATGCGACTGATTCATAGAATCAGTTACTCATAGATAGCCCTAAGATCCGAAAGCTGTGGTTTTTCTATAAATTTACATTTCTAAACCTCCTTTCTTCAAACCTCTGTAGGAAAAATTAAGGATTTGCTGTGTGCTGGTCATGTAAGGCCTCGTACACACGACCGAGTTTCTCGGCAAAAACCAGCAAGAAACTTGCTGTGATTTTTTTTTTGCTGAGGAAACTGTTGAGGAACCCGTCGAGCCAAAAAGAGAGCATGTCTTATTTTTCCTCGACGGGAATGGAGAAACTTGCCTTGTCGAGTTCCTCGACAGCCTAACAAGGAACTCGACGAGGAAAACACTGTGTTTCGCCCGTCGAGTTCCTCGGTCGTGTGTACAAGGCTTAAGTCTTTTTACGCACCATTTAGAATCAAAGTTAACCCCATGGTTGGTGTTGTATCTCCACTTGCAGTTGACCACAGTGGAGAAGCAGCGGTCTCTCGCGTCTTGGAGTGTTGTGAATTTATCCTTGAAAAAGCCTTCAAACCCGGACTGCGTTGTCTTCAAGACCCGAAGTTCTTTGATCCCAGAATGAATCACTGGCTGACCTACACACAAGTCGGACAAAAAACGAAGAAAAAGAACATAAAGACAAATCTGCTGTTAGTAATAACAATGGTATTAAGTATATTTCTGTATATACTGTATAGGGAGACGTGTGGCAGTTGAAGAGGACATGAATCACAAAAGACCCGCCTCTGACCCCTCCTCCAATGGGAGGGATTGGCAGTGACTTCCGAGCAGGGGTCAAGTCCTGGGGAAAAAAGTGTGGGAACTCCCACCCAAGATCCACTCCCACCAAAAAAAATGATACGCTCACATGCATAATTACTAAACCGAGTTATCGCGGGATTTAGAAAGAACTTTACGGAAGTTCTTTCTAAATCCCGCGATAACTCGCGGCAGACCTCCGCAATGTCTCCTGGGAACAATGACAAAAGCTCCCAGGAGACATTGCGGCATCGAGGAAGTGACGGAATACCCGCACACTCCCTGATGAATCCATATACAGGAAGCGGCCTGTAACATAAAGAATTACTAAGGTTCGCCTGCCCCTGACAGTGACTCGAGCTGGGCATCACCACTTAGTGAAGGATTGGCTCGGGCGGCTCGGCTGCTCTAGTCCTGCAAAGGGAACTGCGTTCCTGCTGTGAAAAAAGTGCAGGAGCTCCGTTCCCACTCGTTCCCGCAGGACTTGCGCCCTGCTTCCGAGGCAGTGTCCTCAAAATTTTATCTGAGGGGTCAAGCATACACATTCAAACTGGACATAATGGCACATGTCGTCCCAATGAAGTTAATATTTTGGCAATAGGTGTGAGCGTTCCCCATCAAGAAGTTCTGGGAAGCAAAGGAACAATAATCAATTTGTAATAGTTTTCATAATGTACAGTAAGGAATTGTTTACTTTAATGAAGTCTGCAAATTATTAGGAGGTTGTTATAAAAAAAAAAAAAAAAAATTGCCTTTCGTACTACTTTAACCACTTCCATACCAGGCACTTACGCACCTTCCCGCCCAAGCCAATTTTCAGCTTTCAGCACTGTCGCACTTTGAATGACAATTGCGCGGTCCTGCGACGTGGCTCCCAAACAAAATTGGCGTCCTTTTTTCCCCACAAATAGAGATTTCTTTTGGTGGTATTTGATCACCTCTGCCATTTTTTTTTTTTGCGCAACAACTAAAAAAAGACTGAAAATTTTGAAAAAAAATTACATTTTTATTTTTTTCTGTAATTTTTTTTGTAAATAAGTTTTCTCTTTCAATTACGGGCACTGATATGGCGGCACTGATGGGCACTGATGAGATGGCACTGATGGACATCGATGAGGTAGTACTGACGGGCACAGATGAGGTGGCACTGATTGGTGGCGCTGGTATGCGGCACTGATGGGCACACATAGGCGGCACTGATGGGCACACATAGGCGGTACTGATGGGGACACATAGGCGGCACTGATGGGCACTCATGGGCGGCACTGATGGGCACTCATGGGCACTCATGGGCGGCACTGGACACTCATAGGCGGCACAGATGGGCACTCATGGGCAGCACTTATGGGTGGCACTGATGGATACTTATGGGTGGCACAGATGGGCACTGATAGGTGGGCACTGGGCATGGATGGGCACTGTGGGGTGGCACTGATGGACACTGGGGTGGCACTGATGGACACTTGGGGTGGCACTGATGGACATTGTGGGGCAGCACTGATCTACCCATGTTGCCAGTCAGTGCCCATTTGTGGGCACTGATTGGCATCTTTTTTTTTTTTTTTCCATGCTTTTATTTATTTTTTGGCCCACCCTGGTGGTCCAGGGTGGGCTTCCCTGGTGGTCCATGTGGCGATCCGAGGGGGGGCTGCGGTGATAAACAATCAGCACGAACCCCCCCTGTCAGGAGATCCCCCGATCGGCTCTCCTATACTCGTGTCTGTCAGACGCGAGTGGAGGAAGAGCCATCAACGGCTCTTCCTGTTTACATCGTGATCAGCCGTCATTGGACACGGCTGATCACGTGGTAAAGAGTCTCCGCCGGAGGCTCTTTACCGAGATCGGAGATGCAGGGTGTCAGACTGACACCCCGCATCACCGATCGCCGCGCTGCGCACCCCCACGGGCGCGCGCGGCATGAAATCCTGCAGGATGTCCATGGACGTCCTGTCAGGATTTCACAACCACTTCCCGGACGTAAATCGGCCATAGGCCGGGCAGGAAGTGGTTAAAGTGGATGTAAACCCACTCTCATCCTTTCTAAACTACTGCCATAGTGCTGATCTATAAGGATATAAATGCCTCCTGCATGTATCCTTACCTGTCAAATGTCTCCCCTCTGTCTGTTATAAGAACTGAAAAACTGCAGATTATATGGTTGGATCTGTTGTCTGGAGCTCGGTGGGTGAAGTTGTGAGGTCAGTAGACTCCCCACCCACCTCTACACTCCCCTTGTCAACATGGATTTTTTCCTGTGTATTCCTTACACTAAATTCTGCTATGATCACTAACATCCAGTCGAAATCCAGAAAAGTAACCACATGACTTCAGAAAAGGAGTGGGGGTGGGAATTAAAATATAATGCCTGTCTCCAAGCTAGTGCATGAGATATGTAGATAACCTGTCACTCACAACAAGGGGGCGGAACGGACTAAGGTTTTTCTCTGTAAGTCCGTTTTATTTCACAGAACAATAAAAGAGGATTGCTCAGAGCTGGATTAACTCTGTGTGGCAAGACTGGGCACAGACGATAGGAAATCTTATACTGTACATTGTGACATCAAAAAAGAAATACAAATTTCTTGGGTTTACATCCACTTTAATGTGGTTGTAAATTTCAAAAACATTTATTTGATATACAGCTAGAATATGTACCTGGATCTGGTTTTCCATAAGTCCCCTGTCATCATCTACATAACAGTAAATAGCCTGGGAGAGAGAGGGGCAGCACTAGGACCCAATCAGGTTCTAGCAGAAATCGCAGAGTGAACAAAGTTGGTGACTTATCAGTCTGTTGCTTTTCTTGCATTGTCCAAGCAACAGGTGGGGGTACAGAGGTGACACCAATGTAGTACTTATGAAGACCTTGCACCAAGTTAAATATACTTGACTTACACCTGGATTTGGAACCAAAAAGGTGACATCACAGTCCTTCCTGCAAAATTGAAGGCAAGACTCTAGAACAGAATCCTTGCAACTTATCACGAGATACATGATCCTCAGCATTCCCAGGATCTCAGCGGAAGGACTGTTACATCACTTTCACATAGGAACTTCTGGCAAAAGTAGATTTTGTAACTTTCCCAGCGGATGCTTCTTTAAAATGTGGAATGCAGCATTTTTACATTAGGTGGGCTGGGGGGCACTTTCTATATTTGGTGAGAGATCAGTTTAAATTCTTTAAAAGATAAAGTGACTACGCTTTCCTGGCTGGCCTGGCAGAGTTATTTGAATTACAAAAGTGAGCTGGACAGACCGACAAACTACAAATCCACTGACAGATAAAAACAATTCATATAAGTGGATTTTATTGTTTGCTTGATTTTTAAAATGGGTATGGCCAGTTCTGGACCAATCATCCAGTGCCCAGAGCAAAGATGCCAAATTGCACCCCCCTTCATTAAGCTTAGGAGGAGGGAGAGAGAGAGCACAGCCTGCACCTCCGCCTGGCTCTCCCCTCCTCTCCTTCCAGCGCTGGACTAACAGAAGTAGTGATGTAACTGTCTTACTCCTGTCAGCCTTGCGGCGCCCCCATCGCTACAGTACACACTGTGCCCAGGGCAGCTTTCCCTTCCTCCCACCCCCTGTCCGGGCCCTGGAGTGGAAACCATAATACTACTGCCTGTAAAAATTATGCCATTAAGGGGTACAGTAACTGTTAGGCCTCATGTACACAGGGCTTCTGTTTAGCCCCTCTGAACGCCTTTTCTCCTGGCAGGACAAAAGCTGCTTAAAAACGCGCCTAAAGCTGCGTATTGCAATATGTACACATGTTTAAGCGCGTCAAGTGTTTGAGCAATAATGGACTCCACTGCCCAGGATTGTAGTTTATTCTGCCTATTGGAATGCTCAAATGCTCAAACTTGCCTAAACGCTTCTGGCATTTAGGCGCATTTACACGTGTTTAGGTGTGTCTAGCATTTTTTTTGGTACTCTCCTGAGTGCTCTTGTGATCTTCTTTTTTTTTCATCCTGTAAAATGCTGTTCTTATAAAGACGCCTGTAAGTGCCCATGTGTTCATGGATACATGGGTCAACATAAAGGTGCCTTTACAGGCTAATAACCCTGGGCCAGATTCACAGAAGAGATACGACGGCGTATCTCCTGATACGCCGTCGTATCTCTGTGTTCCGGCCGTCCTAACTATGCGACTGATTCATAGAATCAGTTACGCATAGATAGCCATAAGATCCGACAAGTGTAATTGAATTACACCGTCGGATCTTAAGAATGCAATTCTAGGCCGGCCACCAGGTGGCGAGGCCATTGCGGTCGGCGTAGAATATGCAAATGACTAGTTACGGCGATTCCCGAACGTCCGCGCTGCCAGTCGATCTAACTTTACGTTGTTTCCGTCGAGTTACGCCGCGTAAAATTAGGGCTGAGCCCTAGGTGTTCTAAGCCATGTTAAGTATGGCCGTCATTCCCGCGTCAAAATTTAAAAAATCACGTCGTTTGCGTAAGTCATCCGTGAATGGCGCTGGATGCCATTTACGTTAACGTCTAAACAAATGACGTCCGTGCCACGTCATTTAGCGCAATGCACGTCAGGTAATTTACCAGACGGAGCATGCGCAGTACGTTTGGCGCGGGAACGCGCATAATTTAAATGGTGCCCGCCCCATTTGAATTAGGTGGCTTTGCGCCAAACGGATTTACGTTACACCGCCGCAAGTTTACAGGTAAGAGCTTTGTAAATCAGGAACTTACGCTGTAAACCTGCGGCGGTGTAACGTAAATGGGATATGTTACGCTGCCGTGGAGCAACGTAAATGTATCAGAATCTGGCCCCCTGTGTGCATGAGACAGCTGCAATATAATAATAGTCTGTGGCACTGATAAATATTCCCAATACTTCCCATACTTCTTTCTAAACACATGGTCTTCTGTATATCTACAGTGTAGAAGGCACAAGCGTGGTTATTATTTGTGTGATCAGGTGCTCCATTGCTGCAAGTTGTTCCAGTTCCTGGCCCTGTTACTCATTACCTCTGTACTTCTGACCCACATTCCCTATGATGGTCCCTGTGTGTTCTGTCCTCAGAGTTGTTTATTCTGATCTTTGCTGAATGAACACAATTTGGGTGGAAGGTATAAGCAGAATACGCACGGTTAGCCTGTAGAATTCTAAGTACAGCTTGGGGCAGAATGGCTGGATTGTATTAGATTTGGCTTGCAATTGTCCAAACCATAGGTTAATGCCCTATACAGTGGGAATTGCTTCAATTTGAGAGCTGGCAATTTGTGCCGAGGAAGGTTTTGATACATGCTATGCTTACCCTGACAGATGGGTTCTCTCACTGGGGCACCATCTGACATTTATCTATCTCTGCCCAGAGTACCCAGAGGAAGTTGTGGCTTAGCTTATACATCCTCAGGGTCATCCCCTAGAACAACCTTTCTCAACCAATGGTTGCACAGAATCCTAGGGTTCCTCCAGAAATTGCTAGGGTTTCTTGAGCAATGAGCAATGTCCACCTCGCAGACAAGTTACCAATGACATTAATGATCTAGCTATCCGTATAGAAGGGAATTCTTCCCAATTGCCACCAATGCAAGGGGCACTCTTCCCACTACCCACCATGGTATGGGTATATTCATTTTTGGCAGGGATTCTCTGAGACCTGAAAGTTCTTTCAAGGGTTCTTTTGAGTCAAAAAAGGTTGAGAAAGGCCGCCTTAGAAGCATCTCCAAGGCTTGTATGTGCTTTGTATCATCTATATACACTCACCAAACTGCGTTGGCCAGCCAAGAATTCTTCAACACATGGGCAGCTTGTTTCCCATGATGTAGCAGCCAAACTACCCCATGAAAGTTTCTAGAGCAAACCTGTAATTGGTTTCATCATTTATAGGATAAGAATGTTATCTACTGACTTATTGCCCTCAAACTCTTCCTGTCCTCCCAAAGCACCCCCCCCCCAACCTCCAGGTATTTTGATATCTCCAACTTGGAGCTTCGCCCATGCCTCTCCTGGGCACCTACGAGTAAGTGAATTCCCTGTTACTGTCTGGTGAGAGACTTTAATTGGACAGGTGCATTTCTAAGGAATTGAAAGGCACACTTACTAATCAATGCTATTACGTGAGCTAAACGTCAACATCTTCCACTTCAAAACTGGTCCCACTGTACTTGGAATACATTATGCAACAGCTATACAGTTATAAATCTCTTAGTGCCAGTTCACACAGGGGCAACACGACTTCCAGCGCGACTTTGTGAGACGACTTCAGCGTGACTTGGAGCAACTTACAACGCGACTTCAAGTTGCCTCTAGGACAGGCGATTTTGCCAGTGGCCAATCAAACAATAATCAGCTCTGTGGGAGGGAGGGGTTGGCCTGAGAAAACTGTTTTCTCTTCCTGTAAAGTTGCTTCAGTTAAGACACTGACCTGACTTTGGAAGCAACTTCCATTGAAGTAGTACAGGAACTTTTTCTGAAGTCGGAGCGACTTCAGTAGTGTACATTAAGACGGCTCTCATTCACTTCAATGGAATTTCTCATGTCGCGCGACTTGGGTCGCTTTAGTGTGAACCGGCACTTACTGACTGCTTGTAATTGGTGAGGTTTTCTTGTACAAAAACAAATGCCTCTGCAGTGCTGATTACAGACAGCCTAGTCCGATACTTACCTTAGAGAGGAAGTAAAGCCAGGACGATTTTTATATATATATATATATATATATATATATATATATATATATATATATATATATACTGCTAAGTATTGCAAATTAAAACACTTATAAATCGGCCAAAACCGAGGTTAGGAAATACCTTTTTTATCTTATTTCGATTATCTTCTCTTCCGGGTATTGGCTGCGCCATTTCTACTGCTGTTTCTTGCATCAATTCAGGATTTAATTTCCGCCCTTACTATGATTGCCTTTACAAATCTTGCGAATTCGCCGTAGCGTCAAAACCAGGCCTCTAGCTCGATTGCCATTACTACGGCAACAGAGCGAAACCATAGCTGAAGGCAAATCAAAGGGGGAGAAGCAGGAAGGAGATGATGCAACATCGCGAAATGCGAATGCAAACCAAACAGTCCAGCAAAATTAGGGTTAGGACAGAGCATATAACTAGAACCAGATCATCCAAAAAGCAAAATTCAGGTTTTCTGATGGGTACCCCTGAGGCCCCGTACACACGACCAAGGAACTCGACGTGCCAAACACATCGAGTTCCTCGTCGAGTTCAGTGTGGAAGCCGCCGAGGAGCTCGGCGGGCCGACTTTCCTCATTGAACAACGAGGAAATGGAGAACATGTTCTCTTTTCGGCCCCGACGAGTTCCTCGACGGGTTCCTCGCTGAAAAGTGTACACACGACCGAGTTTCTCGGCAGAATCCAGCTCCGACCGAGTTTCTGGCTGAATTCTGCCGAGAAACTCGGTCGTGTGTACGGGGCCTGAAAGTAGCTTTGGAGACATGAATGATGTACTCTGTAAAATACTGCAGACGTTTTACCTTTATCAAAGCATAAAACAGATAAAAACTGAAATAGCCACTTTTTGAGCAGAAAGACACAGAATTACAATGCTTTTAATCACCCACTTAGAACTCAAAAAGAAGAAGATGTGCTTGGAGATGTCGGTTCTAAGGTGCGTGTGTATGTACAATGTAATATGAATCATTCTATTGTCATTGATTGTGTACTGCAATACAAAATAATTACATTTTACAGCAAGGTACATCAAAATAATTTCTTAAATAAGCTTACCTCCGCGCTTTTGTTCCACTTCGCAAAAATGAACACCTTCTGATGAATAGATAAATGCGTGAACATGCTGCATCCCATCCTACAACACAGCAGAGACAAGTCATGTTTTATGTGACAAGCGTCGGCTCTAAGGTTGTGTATAATGATGAGGTTGGAGAAACACAAGGAAGGATACTTATCAAGCAAATAAGTTATAGCAGGATATATCAGGGGGTAGGCAACCTTGGAGAGGTAGAGATCTACCTGAACAACATTAAGAAGGTCAAAGATCACCAGGGTTCGGTGCCTTTTCTAAAAAAAAAAAAAAAAAACCCAACTAACAAGGCCTAACTAAAAACAGTAAGGACAACTTAGAAAAAAATAATAGAACAAATGTCACTGTAAAAATATAAACTCAGCCAACCTTAAAATTGGACAGTAGAACAGAGGACAGTGTCATAGCAGTGGACGATGTCAGTAGTTCTTGTTTTTATAAATTTTTACAATATTCTTAATACAATTTTAATTTTTTAGGAGGGGGGGCTTTAGTGAAAGGAGAGCACATCGGGGGGGGGGGGGGGGGGGGGGGGGGGTGTACGGGGGAAGGCAGCAGAAAAGAGAGGAACAAGGAAAGAAAGGGCAGCGTGGGAGGCATTTGGATTTTCCTCCTGCAGTAGCTGAATGCTGGTGGGGGGAGGGAGGGAGGAGAAGCTGGCTTTCAGCTGCTGCAAGAGGAAAATACAGGGGATCATTGGAAAACAGCATTTTAAAATCTGAATACCCAGCAAGCGGCTGGGGATTCAGTCCTGTCCTGAGCTGTGCTGCCATTGAGGATGACAGTGGTGGAGGAGGGCAGAGGTGGGGGAGGACAGGCACCTAAGTGGTGGGGGTTGGCAAAGCAGGGACCTGTTCATGATTTACACGTCACCTACCTGCGGTTGACAGGTAGATTGTGATCGGCAGGTTGCCGCTCACAGGCTATATGCACATGGGCTATTTGGCCTTTCACTGTTAAATCCTGGTATTTTCAGGCACCTTGTGTCACAGTTGCAGCGTCCATCCTGCTGCCAGCACCATGCAGGGCTGGACTGGGACAAAATTCGGCCTGGACTTTCATCTAGACCGGCCCACTTTATTCAATAAAATTGCTGCCCCCACCCCGAAAAATCACGCCCACCAAAAGGCCCTACATTCCATTTTTGTATATCATGAGAGGGTGAGAGAGAGGGGAATGAGAGAGAGAGAGAGGGGGAGGGTTTGAGGGAGAGGGGGTGAGTGTAAGAAAAAAAGAGAGTGAGTGTAAAAGAGAGGGGGGTGAGTTGGTAGGACCCCTTTTTACACTGAGGCCGTTTTTTAGGCGCTTGTAAAGCGACTGAAAAAACACTTCTGCTGCAGTCCCAGTGTGAAAGCCAGAGTGCTTTTCACACTGGGGGCCACTGCCAGGGCATTTAAAAAAAGTCCTCCAAGCAGAACATCTCTGTTTTAAAACAACGGCCCACTGAGCCATCGGCCCACCGGAAACTCCCTGTAGTCCCCCTATGCGCAGTCCATCCCTGGCACCTTGTCATATCTTTGAAAGGCTGAAATACGTGGTGGCTTGATGCTTGTGCTGAGTGGTACCTCGTGATCCGGGAATATGAGTTCTGCGACGAATACTCCCGAATGCAGAATTTCCTGCGTTCGAAGCATAGATCCCTGAACCCAAATGGCTCCAAAAAGGTGAGTACAGATTGGTATGGCATCCAGGTCACTGCAGATTTTTAGCCTTTCAATAGATTTTGACAAGCTGCTGATAGCTGGGCTGTGGACCCTGCAACTGTGCCACGAGGTGCCCCCGAAAATTCTGGATTGCTACCCTTCGTGTAGGTCGAGAACAGGCTTTATTGGAGAACCCAACTATAGGGACCTACAGTGAGGAAAATGGAAGTGTTTGGCAGCCATCCTATGGTAAGGCTGGACTTCCACTGTGCAGAATTATTAATGTCAGGACTGAAATTGAGGAGGTGAAGAATGCGTCAACCAAAGAATCTTTTATTAGGCATCTGCTGATTAGCAGGTGTAGTTAGCTGGCTCTGTTCCCAATCTAGTGTACCTCCAAAGGAGCTTCAACTAAACTGAGAATCCCCACACTCCACAGCAAGTCACACCTAATTTGCACAGGCATTCTCGGGACAGAGAACAGTCCGCGACTTTTTTTTTTGTTATTTATTGAGGGTAAAACTTGGATAGGATGTGAGGTTATGGGATGCCCATTGACTTCAACAACAAACTTCAGGGACAACACTTCCTATATACATTCTCTATGTACAACTCCTCTTCCTCCAGCACACACTTGCTTGAAGACATCAGCTGGATCACTCGTGAAGATCTGACGTTCACTCAGTCAGATTAAAGACAATAGCCTCAGGCTTATGCCCCTGTACACACGATCGGAATTTCCGATGGGATAAAATCCGATGGAATTTTCCGTCAGAATTCCGTTCAAGCTGTCTTGCATACACACTGTCAGACCAAATTCCGATCGTCCAAAACGCGGTGATGTAAAACACTACGACGAGCCGAAAAAAGTTCACTGCTTCCGAGTATGCGTCGACTTGATTCTGAGCATGCGTTGTTTTTTCTACGTCGAAGTTCCACGCAGACGATCGGAATTTCCATTGGAAAAAAATAAAACATGTTCTATTTCTAAACTCCGACGAAAAAAGTCCGATGGGGCCCACACACGGTCGGAATATCCGATGAAAAAATTCCGTCTGACTTTTTTCATCGGAAATTCCGATCGTGTGTACAGGGCATAAGAGCTAAAGTAAATTTTCCTATACCAACAGCTCTACACTAACCACCTAGCACACTAGAGGGTGCTGCACCAATATATTCTGGTATAGGGATAGGAGTAACTTGCACAGCAACACACAGCCAATCACGAGCCCCTTTTCATGCTACAGTAAAAATCATTGAAAGGCAGATTGTATGGACAATCCATAATGCTAGATGTGGTTCTCAGGCCTAAAGAATGTGAGTGAATGAATGAGTAACTTGTATAGCGCTACAAACGCCAACTAAATCGCCTCAAGGCGCTTTTGCAGCCAGTGTCCGTCTGTGTCTTCAGAAGAGATGGGTCTTAAGCTTCTTCCTGAAGGCCAGATGGTTTTCTTCCATGTGGATGTCCGCCGGTAGAGCGATCCATAGTGGGGGTCCTTGGACTGCGAATCTTCATTCGCCTTTTGATTTGTAGCGGGTCTTGGCAATGTGGAGGAGCTTCTAGTTAGTTGACCGGAGGGGGTGACTTGGGGTGTAGTGCTTTGTTAGTGACCAAAAATGGTGGAGTGTCTCCACATTACAGGTGAGTGTGTACCCCATCTTGTCCCTGAGCAGGAGGCTAATGGATGGGGTCCTTGGCCAACATGGCTGTTGCTTTTGGCAAATCGGGGTGTTGATTGTATACGATGCAAAAAAACAATATAAAAAGGTGCAAATAGCAGTGCTTTAGCAAACTAAATGTCATCCAGTTAGGGTTTACTGTAAATTATGACACATCCCTATTCCTATCCCATTCAGTTTCTTTCTTTGGTAACTAAGGCCCGGATTCATAAAGGAGTTACGACGGCGTATCTCCAGATACGCCGTCGTAACTCTGAGTGTGAGGCGTCGCATCTCCGCGCCTTAATTCATAGATTCAGATACGCCTCACAGTTGCCTAGATACGAGCGGCGTAAGTCTCTTACGCCGTCGTATCTTAGGGTGCATATTTCCGCTGGCCGCTAGGGGCGCTTCCATATATTTCCGCGTAGAATATGCAAATTAGCTAGATACGCCGATTCACGAATGTACGTGTGCCCGGTGTATCAAGATACGTCGTTTACGTAAGGCGTCGGACCGGCGTAAAGTTACCCCTTATAAAGCAGAGGTAAGTCATGTTAGGTATGGACGTCCGAACAGCGTCGTATTTTACGTCGTTTGCGTAAGTCGTCCGTGAATGGGGCTGGGCGTAGGTTACGTTCACGTCGCCTAAGCATTGAGCGGGCGTAATTTACTTTGAAAATTCGACGTGATACTGAGCATGCGCGCGCATGCGCCGTTCGATAAGAGAGTCATTTACGTGGGGTCACGAAACATTTACATACAACACGCCCCCTACCAGCCTAGTTTGAATTAGGCGGGCTTACGCCGTGTCAGATACACAACGCCCCCGTAACTTAGAGCGCAAGTTGTTTCTGAATACGGGACCTGCCGTTCTAAGTTACGGCGGCGTAGTGTATCTGAGATACGCTACGCCCGCCTAAAGATAGGCGCTTCTTTGAGAATCCGGGCCTAAATGTCTAAACATCTAAGTGCTGACAACCCTTCCTTCTACAACGTACTTTATTACTGAATTCATGTTACTTCCTGATTTGACCAAATTTTAATCAAACTCGGATTTGCTCAGTAAAACATTCATAGAGAGAACGTGAGCGTTTCCTGCCTTCTCCACAAATTAATGAGCAGCTCTGTGGTTTATAAATGTGCCGCTGTTTTTTTTTTTTCCTTCAAGCTGCAGCATAGCCAAAATTTGGATTTAAATCTACACTTTTACTTTGATCACTAAAGGGGTCCATTAAAAACAGTGGACTTGTTACTTGGCTTTAAAAAACAATAAAGGCCTCCACACATTTATAAATCCCAGCAATATTCTGTACAAATACATGTTGGCTGGCTTATGGAAACCAAAACTGGTAGAGCCCAATAGAAACTAAATAAAGCTGAGACAAAAAAAAAAAAAAAGCCAGGAGTTGAGTCGAGTCACATGACCTGTCAAATCACATGACTGTCTCTCCTCCAATCACAAAGGTCTCTCTGTTGCATCAACTTCTTCAGAGAGGCCTGCATTTTGTAAATTGAGTATATCAATATCCACGTTCTAAAACAAAATGGCACTCGTACGCACAAAGTCTGAGCATACAGCATAGCTCCCAACTGTCGATGATTTGGAGGAACTGTCCCTGATCTGGAGCAATGTCCCTCTTTCCTCCTCATTTGTCCCTCATTTTGGTCTAATCTATATAGTTGTATATACAATTGCACTATTTATCTTTCAAAAAAGTGTTCCCAGTGCTAAACCTATCATCCAATTTCTAAATTGCTGCATTTGTAAATTTCAAAAACCAATAAAAGGAATAGTAGCGGTAAAAAAAAGCCCTTGTGGGTTTAACTAATCTTTAATTTTTGGTAAATTCTCCTTTAAGGGAGCGTGACAAGGGGCGTGTCCTATGCCTACATACTTTTGCTAGTAGGTGTCCCTCATTCCCATCTCAAAAAGTTGGGAGGTATGATACAGTGAACCTTACTTTGTTGGACTAAGCTGAAACCATTATATAATACAATTGCTAGTTAAAGTGGAGTATGTAAATGGTGCCCACATCCCTAAATGAGTCCCTTAAGTGGGATTGTACTGAGCATGTCATGCCTG